>NW_024528044.1:3532915-3615415 GCF_017590135.1 Pyrgilauda ruficollis | reverse complement strand
GACATCAATATTTCCCTAAATTTTGACATTTGTATTTCAAGCTCTAAATATTCTACTATGATAATTCATTGTCTTCAAAACCTCATTATACAGCAGAATAAAGATAAAACTTGAACAACTGACTACCCAGCATTTCTGTCAAACCAATGTTGTAAGCCACTTTAGAAAACAATTTCACATAAATTAGCCCAACTTTATCAGTTACGAAGAAAAAGGGAAGAAAATCATTACTGTAAGTTTTGATTATGGTAAGCATTTCCATTTCAGTAAAACAGGACATTCAAAATACTCTGCTTACAGCTGAGTGTAAAACTGATGTGCACACAAGTGTGGAGTGATACCATCTCTCTTCTGGAAAAATGAATGCCTACAGCTGAGTGCAGGAACTAGTAAAATCTATCTGCACTTGTACCTACTAAATACACTGGTGTCTTTCTTGGAACAGTTTTTATCTAAGGAGTTTACCGTGCTACACAGATGCCAAAGGACAACTGTCCACATACACATTTGAAAATCAAAGTACCAGGTGAGTCACTAGCCAGTGGCTGAAGGGCACACTGCAGTTATGCATAGTGATTGTCACAAGGTCCCAGATTCTCCAGCTTTTTTGGTCATCCTAGACAATTCCTTCATCCTCCAGTAATTTTTACATTGGCTGTTGCACCACTGGAAAAGTCTGTGTCATGGACTGAACAGAGCATTAATTTCAAAGCTGTGGAAAACAGGAAAAGATGCCTGCTTTCTCAAGAATGAGAATTCTGTGCATCAGAGCTATATACAAACCATCTACACTCAGAGTTCAGGCTCCCAAGTACAAAGAATACATCCAAAGAATGTCTGAAATACTGTATTAAAAATGAACTTTCCGTGAAGTTCATCTACCTGCAAATTCCTACTCTATTTTTGGCCAGCTTAGATATATTACCAGATACACAGAATTTTCCTTGCCGCGTCTGTCTAAAGCACATTTCATATAAGAGATTTGTGGCCCATGCTCTATAGGAAGTCCCATGATTCAATATAAAAATTCTTTCTATAAAGAGATTTTTTGGCAGGCAAGCTGCACTGTGCTGCTAAATCTGGTTGTTGCCTCCTGTGAGAGTGCACTAGGCACCCCCAACTCAGTTCTGAAAATTCCCAGTATACCTTGAAAAGACATTTCTAAATGTGATGAAAGAAAATGATAATGAAAAAAATTTGAATTGTTTTCTAATTTACAGTATTTTTTAACTGCTGGCATTGCCAACCTGCAACTTAGAAATCAGATGAGAATTTTGAGGCAAAAAAACCCCAAACCAATTAGAAGGAGGCAATAGGGAGGGAAATTTATCCAGTTTATTGTTAACTAGTTTTACTGAATAAAGCCCAGTTTCATTTTAAAGATCTTCAGTTTGCAGGTACAGAGAGTCCATTAATAAAGTTCCTGATTTTGAGAAGAAATGAAAGCAAAGACTCACTAAGCTCTGATTGTGGAGATATGTTTTCTAACTAGCAACAGACTTTAGCATAAACTGAATGTAAATTTAATGCCATGTAGATTACATCCTGAATTTTCAGGATGTTTTGTTTTCAGGCAAGTCCCTCACTCACTGAGCAGTGCAAATCATTTTATATTTCTATTTATGTTATACATGGAGTACCCAGTATGGCAGACAAGGTGAGACTTGTGACCGATTGGTGGGATGGCTCATGTGATGGGATTAAGCATGATCGGGTTTTATATATACATATATATATATATAGACATAGATATAGATATATACACACACACACACACAAACACACATATACACAAACCCTTTAATCAAAGGGACTAACTGAGGGTTAATGTTTTAAAATTGGTGACCTTTATGTCAGCTGCACAGATATATTCCCTAAAATGGTGGATGGTAAACCTGATTAAAACTTGCTGAAATGTTACCTAGTTCCTCAATTTGAATTCAGTGGTTGGCATGCAAGAAGTGCACAGTATGTCATGCTAAGAAATAAAAAAACCCTCACTTATTTCTCTAAGTATGAATATATTGCTGTGTACACAGTTCCCAACAGAGGGATTTCAGTTTTCCTTGGTAGCTTTGTGCACAGCAATATTCTTGTAGCGGTGGAGTGAAGGAGGGGGAAAAAGAAGAAACAGTCAGTGTTCTTTGCAGGAACCTATTTCTGTTAGAAAATTAAAATAAATCAGTACAAGTTTGTCTTCAAAAATATGGTTACAAATAGAAAAGGAACATAGTTTCTTCCTGTAAGGCTGTTCTGGGAAATCAAAGCCAAAGCTTCTAAATAGTGAGTTGTGTTTTAAAAGAAGGAAGTAGCTTAATTCAGTTTGAAGAGGAGATGAAGAAATTGTGTATCAAAAGCAGTCTTTTAGCAAAGTCTCTTACAAAAGGACATTTTACTCATGTGCATATGCATTTAAAAGCTACACTATATTGCGTATTCAGGTAAGTATTGAGTAAATAGGAAATGATGAGATCATCTTACATATTCACACAGCTTCACAAAGAGGCTCTTTATAATTGGTGAAAATATTGAGGTTACATCTGCTGTGCTATTCACCCTTCTCCTTGAAATACCTTTATCAATGACTGGATGGTATTGATACTGAACTCCTCTCATGGTAAACTTATAAGAATATTTTTAATTTACTGCACGAGGATGAAATTGCTGTACTTAATACTATAGTCAGATACTTAGCTGCAGCCACAAGTACTCTTTCTACATTCACAAAACTGGCAGATGAAACATGAAAAGGAATACTGACTCTTTAATCTCCACTTCTCCACCTAAGGCCCAAGGCAAGCTGACAGGGTAACTTCGTTCTGGAAACAGAGGGCTTTTTATTTTTTTAATTCTGGATTACTTTTTCTTCTGCTTTTGAAAACTGTGGGCTATAGGGGAATGAACCTGGCATAGACTTAAAACAAGAACAAGTTTCTTTATCTGAAAAGTTACAGTCCTTGATGCTTACAGGAAGGTCATTTTCAAAACCCACAGGAAAAATAGCATCACAGCCAGAAAGAGTGCATTAAGTGCCTTATTTGCCTGTAACAGAGACAGTTGTCAATTTATAATAGCTCTGAGGATCAAGTGAGTCTTTGATGTTGTAAGGACTTTCCTATAGATTTTGCAATTAGTGAGCTAGATGTTTAAAATAGTGGGTATCCACAAATTGGATTTTAGCAATGAAAAATATTTAGCAATGTTAAATGATGCTTGCTACAGAATTAGGAGCTAGATGACAGGAGCCTTGGAGACACGTGGTGAGGAATCATATGTCAGCTACATAATTCTCCACAAAACAGCTCTATTTTGGATTTACTGCATGGGGTAGAGTGAGGAGGAGGGGACTTAAGCCTGGACAGTGTGTGAATGCACTGAATGCAATTCACACTGCACATGTGTGAATTGTCTACCTAGTGGACCAAAAGCAAGGCCATCAGAGCAGATTATTTGGTAACGAATGCCAGCTTCCCATCACAAGACGCCCTGTGGGCAATGCTGCTCTACCTCTCTTCACTGCACACGGTTCCTCACCAGCCCTGTCTGACTTATTGTATCTCAGCAGAGTTCTTCTACAGAAAATTCCAAAGATGAGAACTGTTTTAAGAACAAGTTGGTTCTGTGAGGCTTTAGAAAGCTGCATTTTATTCACAGCATATGATAGTAGAAAGCCCTGAGTGCTGGACAGAGAACATATTTTTTACCATAGGGTAGAAAGCAATCTATTGTGTCAATACCACAGTAGCAGACCTGGCTGCTACTGTGATATGAATATCAGAGAGGAATAGTTGCAGGTTTATAAACATAAATTCATCTTTTCCTACCATAAGCAGGAAGTAGCAGATCAGGTTCATGAAAGAAAACTGTACATCACGGATATTCAAACTCCCACCTAACTTCTTCAGGTTTGTTCACCAGGGTATTCTTTTAAGCATCTACAGTCACTCTAAAAATGCTAAGTATGGCAACTGATTCATTTCTTACTTTGTAATCCAAAATACTGTTTAATCTTCCAGTGTAGGGATGTTACACATATAAATACGTGATAAATTAGGCAAAATTAAGTATCAACAACCTTGGAGAAAAAAATAAAGAACCTTAATCAAGCATTTAGAAAAATCTGAAACCTTGAGAATGTTTGAAAACTAAGCAATACTTTTCCTGTCTCTTTGCAGAAAAGCAAATGTTAAAAGCAGTCTGAGTCAAACTGTTAAAAAATGTGAATTCATATTAGGAACAAAGTTTGTAACTTGTCAAATACAGTGAGGAAGGCTTTGCATGCTGCATGTGAAAATTATCTCAGATTAGGACCAGGAAGATGTTTTGTTAAAAATCAATTCTGTGTTATCAGTTTACATGACATCGGTTCACAGTAGCAATGAAAATTCATTAAAACCAAGCAAAGACACAAAATATAGTGTTTCCCAGCACTATGGAAATCATCATCTCCTACTTGAACAACAAAGGCACTTTTCTTCACCCCTTCTTTTTGTGGTTATTATAACATACCATTTTCCCATGGCCCAATGTTTGAAATGGCAACTTTATAATTATGCATAACCATGAATATTAACAAGACTGTATAATTCTAGGTAAAATGTTTACTTCAAAATGTTATGTAGGTATTGATCAAATGGAATGCAATCTATTGCTAGAGGCACTATTCAATGGAAGCTTATGGCATGCATATTAGAATACTGTTCTGTGGTTTCTATAGATAAAATTGATGTAAGTAAACGATATAAGTTTATTTTATGACAGACTGGACTGAAAAATGAGCAGCAGATTTTTCTACCTAGGATTCTCTAGGCTTTCTTCTCTCTTTCTTAACTTTTTTTCCCCCCCTCATGATTTTTCTCTCCCCCCATGACTTCAATCCTGCCACAAAGTGATTTTCTTCTGTTAATATTGAAATGGTCGTTTAGAAACTCAAGCCTGCTTTGAACACCAACTTCAGACAGAACTTCCATTATCATTAATGAACTCTCTGTTCAAACTGTAGAGGAAAATGAAATCCCAGATCCAAATTTTGCCCTTAGCTACTAAAACTCAACATCAGAGGAGAAATTTGGCCTTGCTTGCTCAAGAAACTGAAATCTGTCCTCCATCTCTCCACTAACATTAATGTCCATCATATGACAACCTATGTAAGATTAATGATTTTAGAATATAACCCTTTCCATGCCAAATGTATCTGTGGACTATGCATAACTACACCTCCCAAAAATAGGAAAAGAGACTCAAGATTCATGGAAGAAGATTGGCAGCAATATTAATTTCATCTTTGAATTACCTAGGTTAAAGATGATCTGTTTCAAGGGACAGGATCCCTTTAAACATGCTTTCATTTCTGGGATAAGAGTCCCTGTTTGGGTCCTTGGGCTGAGTGAAATGAGTGATTTCCTCAGGCTGATCTCTAGAGGAAAGGCATCCAGAGCACAGTGTCATGGTGGTACGGCACAACTGAATGATCAAACTCCCTCTAACCACCACACAGATGCATCGCCATCTCACATCTGACAGCAGACGTTTTTGAAACATACTATCCCTTTATACCAGATGACTTGTAAAAAGTAAAAAAACCCAAAGATTTCCACCTTTGTCCACAGGCCTTAATAGGATAGTTTAGTGCTTACAAAAAAAACCAAACAAACAAAAAGCAAACAAACAAAAAAAAAAACCCAAACAAACAAAACAAAAAAAACCCCCCCCCCAAAAAAAAAACCAACCAAAAAAACCCCAAAAAATCCAACCCCCCCCCAAAAAAACACCCCAAAAAAATAAAAAACTCCACCCAAAAAAACCAAACCCTAACACAACTTTGTAAAATAAAAATAAAAATAATTGGAATAATTATGCACCTTGTGATCTCAGAAACAATACTTAGCAACCTGTGGACATTGAGTTAAAGGGCCTCAGGTGTTTTGAAGGACATTCCCAAAGGACTGAGGCAATGTCCTCCACCAGCCCACTCACTTTATAGGTTATCAGGCATCAAAACCAACATGAACCCACCACATGACACATGGATGGCAAAGCCTCAGGTGATTTATGCAGGTTCTTTCAAACCACTGCTAATAAGACCTACTGCCACACATTTGATATAGGCTACAAAGTTTACTGATACTGTTTTCCTGTCCTTACAGCCTTGAAAACTGTCTGCCTTAGACACACAAGGCCAGCAGTCCAGACCTTTGAAAAAGAAAAAGAAGATAAATAGCCCACAGCAATAACAGGTTTCTAAAATCCTGGAAAAATCTGCAACAACTCAAATCATATCTTCATAGCGACATTTTAGGATGGGTATTTCACAGCCTAGTAAACTACAAACAAAATCCTTAATCCATTCTTGGATTTTCAGTGAGGTAACACTGATTTAGACTACAATGTGATGGAAACTTCTGGTCTCGGTAATCTTGGAGAGAACCTCAACAGTGAAGGTAGAAAGATATGTGACTGAAGTACTTTTGTCCTTTTATAAACTGGCATACATTTACATCCTCTAGCAAAAAGCACAGAAATAGCTTGGTGGACAGAATGAAGGTGAAGCTGCTGGACGTGTACAATAATGTCCTTTATTCCCATGGCTTTGCAATTTAACATATGCTTCTGCAATTTATTACAAGAATAATATCAGAATCTAAATTCCTTTCTGGGGCTGGAAATTTTGAGCACAAAAAACTTTAAAAAGACCCCAGAAAATTATTAACAGAGAATCTGGAAAACGCAGAGGTTACCAGCAGAAGTCAGAGCACAACCTTCACTTTACAACCCCTTAATGCAGCATGTATTTATACAGCTGGTATTATGTACACTTCTAAGGTCAAAATAGGAGATTTTGGGTGCAAATTTCAACTAACTATGAGCTATGGAAGACACAATTGAAAGCCTACAAACTGAAATGGGAATGTACTAAATCAGTATTGTATTAGATTTAATTTGAAGATGAAATAGCATCAGGAATTAAGTTAAAGGGTTATTGATGCAAACAATATCTGCAGCATCTTGCAGAATTACTGTATATTGCTAAGCTACAGAAGGCAGACTTCTGCAACTGGGCTTAGCAGGTTTGAATAAGGTATGATTTAAATAGCCTAAAGATTTATCTTTGTAGGGTTTTTTGGTTTGTTTACTATCCCAAAGATCGGATTCTCCTGATAAACACTTATCTACTTTACATACAGGAAACACTTGTCCAATAGAAAAAAATTGCATTTGAAAAACTGAGGCACAAAATATCATAAAGATTGGAAATTTCATGGGATTAAAAATGATTTCTTAGTATTTTTATGGTTAATGGATAATTAAACCACTGAATATTACAATGGTAACAACTGTCCTCCACACACAAAAATGTAAGCATCACCTGTCAAGAAATGAGCCAGCCATGAGTTAATAGTGTATAAAACAAGGGTACAAGGCACACATAATTGCATACTGCAGATTGTTTTTCCCCTTCTTCTAAAGTACCTTTGGCATCACTCAAAAACACAGACAAGGAAATAAGGCTAGACAGACCAATATCTCATGTAACCCAAAGAAGAATTTGCAGGAGCAAACACAACATCTTCAGGATTTCAAAGCATGGCTAAAAGACATGATAAATACACACTCCTGGGTAGTAACCTTAAGATTCATTAGGACAAACACTAGGCATGTGTTAAAACCAAAGTACATGATCCTTTTTTGCCTTGTATGAAAAAAATAATTCTTTACATGCTTCCATTTCTTCCAGTTTCTTATCTCCCGTTCCCTCATCTTGCTGTATCACCAGGAGCTCCAGTCAAAAGGACTAAAGTGTGCCAGTGTCCAACAGAGAAATCTCTGCAGGTCTATACTACGGACACAGAGAAAGATTGTGCAGGTAGTCAGACAAGCACTTCTGCAATACTTTGAAAACAACATACACTAGGCTGTCATCAGGGTGCCAGCTGGGCTTAGTTTAAGAAATAGCTAAACCCCTGACATTCTATCAGGCTAATTTAGAATCAATCTTGCTTTCCAGTGATGATAATAAACTTGTACAAACATGAGATTCATTTGTATATTTTAGCATTTTATTTCAGTCCTGGAATGTAAAACCTGACATTGGAATCAGTTTGAATTTTTTGGTTATTGAAGATATTAAGCACTACAAGAGCATTGAAATTTCGATCTGATTAGGATAAAAATTCCTCAGGATCAAAACACTTCTTTTTTTCCCCCTACAGTTTTACTAATTGTGAGCTACTTGACATTGCAGAGTTATTCCACAGCATGATAGCAAAATATGTGAAGTATTTTACTGTTAGAAATTATCAACTCATTCTATTTGTTTTTCATGTGTTTGAGATTATTAAGAGAATAAAAAATTATAACTGATGTGCATAAGTTAAAAGGGTTAGTTCAACTACAGCTGGTAGGCTAAACCACTAAGCAATATTTTGTAGAGCAATAGATTTTTTTTCTACTGAATATACATAAAAGAAATCATGAATATATAACTGATTTAAAAGCAGACTGAGGGGGTAATATTCCTTGGAAAATAGGGGAGCCATGAAAAAGGTGAATGTGGAATAGTTTATTTTCAGAAAGACTGGATTATTCTAAGCACTGGAAACCAGATAACATAGATGAGAGGGAGAGCTACCAAACATACTCATCAGAGACCTTTGCTTTATGGGAAATGAACTGCCCTGGCTCACTGTTCCTGAGGAATTGTATTTCTTATAGCTGTAAATCAAATCCTGAAGAAAGAGGATGGTATTTTCTAAGCAATAGCTGACGACAACAGTATCTTTTTTGTCAGAGCCAGGTTTCTGAATTCAGACCTCAATTAGGATTCCAAAATGAAAAAGCACATATTATATACCAATACCAATTGCTATGTACTTGTGACAGTGTTCTTGCAAACAATACATTAATTTTGAAATGATGGCATGTTATCATATATTTGTCCAAAGTATACTCATGGTTGCCTTCAGAGGTCTTGACTTTTATCCTTCCTTGCTGCTTTCTTAATGACCTTCACTGAACAGTAACATCAAGTACTTGGTGTTCAATGAAGACCATTAATTTTTTACAGTTAAATAGAAGATGCATACTCCTACAGCAGATGACATCCACTCATTCTTAGCATGAAATGAACTTCTTAAAAAGGCTGTTACAGACATCTGAATGATAACAGTGTCTAAAAAAGGGAAGCACATATGCACAGCATCGTACTCACAAGAGCAGCAATTGCCCTTGCTGCGTTCTATAGAGTGCTAAGACCTGATATAGCAGTAATTTTATTGATCTGCTTGGTTCCTGGTGTTGATTTGACATGAAATGCATCCTGCTGGCTTTAAGATCAGGGATTTTTGTCACTGATGTCATAAGAACAAGGGCAGTTCTACTCACGCAGAGACTCATGGCTTGGTGAAAGCGTTCGAACTGCCCTATGCTTGACACACACTTCAGTCCTGCAATGCTTTTATGCTGTGGTAAGTAAATAGAGAGGATCCTGTCACCTTCCCCATCCTTACAAGTGGTAAAGTAGAACTGGGCCCTGAGGGGTCTTTCTAGGGCATTAGTTCTAGATGCATAACTATGAAACACAAACCATTCAATTACGACTCTTTCATGGCACATAACCTTATGAAGAGCTCTGTTACAGAACCAGGATTAGAGATTGTATCGGTGCCAGGGTACAGCCAGACCTGTAATTTTTGAGGGTTTGGATTGAAACAAAAGTTGTTGCAGCTTAGCCAGTTTCTGTGTGTTAGCTGAGCCAACAGCTGGGTCATGATACTGGATGTGTACAGGCTGTTAGACTAGAGAACATTTTAATTATGAGCTCTGTGAGAGAGACTTGATTTATGCAATGATTCTACCAGCAATTTGTTAAACAACCCAATTGTTGAACCAATGGGTTCAACAACCCATTTATTCAACACATAAGAAGATTCCCAAACTCCTGAAACCATGAACCATTTTAAAACATGAAAGAGCTTAATAAGGTAGAATTGTAACACCAAAAAATTGGCTGAGAGATTTGTGAAAAAGCATGATCATTCGAAGTTTGAATGATACAGAAGAGAAACAATTGCCATAAACTTTTTTTTCTGTTTGGAAAAAAATTATGTTTCAACAGCTTATGTTATGATGCCATGTATTATGGTGTTGCTATAAATGCAGGCAGAGTATGCATGTTGTTTTATTAATTAAAAAAGGAATCAAGGCATAACTAACATAAATCTCTTAATAGAAATTTTGAACCTAATGGAATTTTTGCTATTAAATTCACTGGGCTCAGAATTTTAGTCCACAAAAAATTGCTTTTTTAGGGCATAACCCCCATGTCCATTGAAGTCAATGAAAGCTTTTCCAGTGACCATAACTGACCTTTCATTAGGGCAATAGTTCCTTTACAAAAGCCTGTTGTTATTGCTATAACTTGCAGACTTTCTTCACAATTGTACTTGTTATGGTCGCATTCCTGAAACTGCATTGGTCTTCTTTTATCTGAGATAGAGTTAACAAGGCCTGCTTTTCTAAGTTTCTAATGGGCTGCTATGATCTGAAGCCATCAACAGCCCTCTTCATTTTTTTTCTGTGTGATTTTGTGCAATGTTTTCTTCTTTACTTATTTTTCTCTTTGATGTTTTTTAATATCTTGCATGACAAGGCAGGATGCAGTGGTCTCACTTTTTCCTTATGATATGTTGTCAGTAAATAGGCAGAATAGCAGTTTTACTTATGTTTCTCTTATGCTTAAATCTACAATTGCAATTTGGATTTCTTCTTGTTTTAATCATTAAAAATTATTTTATTTCCTGTAAAAATAAACCAAGATTTTTGGTTGTATTCTCCAGCAAACACGACCTTTTCAGTTTGCTAGTTTCTCAACTCCTTTGTTTTCTCGCTAGGTGCTTTCTATCCACTATCTTTTTTTTTTTTTTCTTTTTTTTTTTTTTCTTCACTGTGATCTCAAGCATTTATTTCCTATGTTGTAGTGGCAAATATCCGTGCTCTCTGTTTTGGAGAACCAGTTCTGCTGGGTTCCACCTTCTACAGCCAGTGTTTGCTAGTTCATGAATTTCAGTTTTACTAAACCAGGAGGATTTTCTCCTTCTGGTTTGGTTTGAATTTGATTTTATAGGATTGGCAAGTTGCTATGAAGTATTTTGGGGTTCTACAATTTTTTTCTCTTGGTTTCTATACAATTTTTATTGTCAAATGCTAGAAGTTGAACATCTCTCTGGGCAAAGATATGAACCACTTTGGCTTCTGCAGAACTTATGTACTTTCCCAGTTATTCCCAACACTAATTTAAACCTGAAGATCTTTCATAAAGAGCATGAGTTTGAAAATGAAAAGACAAATGCAAAGCCCTGTATCTGGGATGGATGGATTCCCTGCTATGTTACAGGCTTGGGACTGTCTGGCTGGGCTGTTGCTTTGTGAAAAGGGCCTGGGGGTCCTGCTGGACACCATGCTAAGCACGAATGCTAAGCAGGGCTGTACTAAAAAGTGTACAGCCAGCAGAGCACAGAAAGTCGTTATCCCTCTTCATACATCACTCTTTAAATTGCATCTGGAATCTAATTTTAGGCTCCTACCATAGGAAATATATTGATAAATTTCAGTGAGCTCAGAAGAGGTCTGTCAAGACACCCAGGGGCTGGTGTACTTGCCCTGTGAGGAAAGGCTGTGGAACCAGGCTTGTTTAGTCTGAAGATGAGGTGACTTCAGGGCCACCCAGCAGCATATCTGCAAGCAGGATACTGCAAAGATGGAGCCATGAGATGCACCATCAAAATAGGGAAATTGCAACTGGATAGGAGGGAAAAAAACACCACCAAAATCACAGTGAGGATAACTGACACTTATTAAGACAATTGGAATATCAGAGATAATGTTACTCAGAGAAGTTGTGGAGAATCTGAAGTTTTTCAACATCAACTAGACAAAGTGCTAAAAAATTTGATTCAAATTAGTATTGATCCTGTATAGAGTATTAGGTGGAACTAGATGATATCCCAGAGTTCCTTCCAACCTAAATGATTCTATGAGCATCTTGTTCCCACAAGGCAAGAAAACAAATATACATAAAAGATGCAACCAGCTCTGTCTATTGAAAAAACCAACTAGCTTAGCAAGAATAATTATGCTATAGCCACACAGCCAAATCTGTGAGCCCTGCTATGCTGGATGTTGATAGCGGGAGAAATCCCTGTGTTTGTAAAGATTGCAACCCAATCAGCTAAACTGGACATACAGTGAGAGCAGGAATACAGTAAGTTGAAATGATTTTCTTGAAGTCATTCTTGTCTTCAGGGTCTCCTGAGTCCTAGTCCAGTGCTTATATACTGGACCACGCTGCACTCATACTCTCTGCATAGATCTTGAATTTTTCTGAAGATGAATGTTTCATAAAACATATCCTATTTGAGAGAGAAGTGGTCATTCAGAAGATTAAGGTCTTTTTCAAATGGGATGTTCATCTATGCCAGGTGGTATGGTAAATCTGAGTCATAAATATCTTTTATTTCCTTGGTCAGATAGTGCAGTGAAAGTGCAACTTGTCATTTTTGACTTCCAGTTTCAAGAGCACCAAGAATTTGAGTTTCTGAATTTGTTCCTTCATTTCTCAGCAACTGATATATTCTCCTGGATATTAAATGCTTAAAATTTAAATGACACAAAATTATTTTGTTTATCCCTTTGGATAGTTGATTTTACTTTTTTCTGCAGAAATATATCTAACTTGATTTTATGCCAAACACTTTTTACATTCCAGAAACTTCTGAAATCTTTACACAGCCTAATACTGCTGTTGGCTGTCATATGTTGTAATAGAAGCTGTCCCTATTCTCCTGCTTTCCGGTCAGAGTTATCCTCCTATCTTCCCTTGCAGATCATGAAAGGTAATTTGGGATGAAACATTTTTTTCTGCCTTCTAGTGTAGTCATCTGGTTTTGTAAAATCTAATTAAATGTGGCTGCATTTGGGCTGCTGCCCTTTTATTAGGAAATGTTAGCAGGACATGATGCAGGGGGAGCAGAGTTATTCAAATCTGTGACTCTGAATTTAAGAAGCAGTTTGCAGATCGTCTTCTGCATTAAGAAAAGCACCAAAGTCAATCATAAATGCAGTCAGTCACTGAAACTTCCAAAGAATTATCTGGCTTCACTGCAGGCACAGATAAATTAGAGATTATGGGCATAAGTCTTTTTTTGCACAAGGGTAAATCAGGAGCCCCATCACTGAAGTCAACAGATCTCAACAAGAAAAGAATTAGGCCCTATGGCTTTTAGTAAGAGGAATACAAAGAGTTTAATTACAAGGAATCATGCTGAACCTCCCTTCCCCCATACACAGAGACTGCACATGTTCTCTAGCAAGGTTTGTCTCTTGCAACATTTTTGTACTTCTGTTACCCTTATCCTAATCAGATACTACCAGTGTGCATATAACAGGGACTTAGATGCAGTAAGGATGGGGCCATTTAGATATTAACACATGATGGGGTGGTTAAAGCACTAGTAGGGCTGTAACTCAGTTCTCTATGAAAAAACCTGGTGAAATCCCAATTATGCTGCAGTTTTTTGTCCTCCATGTTATGACTCAGAAATACCCAAAATCCTCAAAGAGAAGGAGTTCCTATTATGTGCCAGGGAGGGAGTTTCTCATGTAAGCAATGCCTCTTTAAGGATTAAAATAATGCATAGCACATGTAAATTAACAGCTGCTGGAAATTCAAGTAATACAAGTATAATGCTTTATTTCCACATATATAAATGGTCTAATATGTCTATAGAAAGACTTGAAAATAAATCACACAAAGAATTACATTTAAACCATCCTCTATGAAAACCTCTGGCAAAAAAAAAAAAAAAAAAGCAGGTGTAAGATGAAGATCCCAGTTGTGGAACATAAATAATAGTTTAGGAGCAATCAGCTGTTGTACCAGATAATTTGACAAAAATGGAAGTACTTACAGTCTAAGTGACTATGTCTAATGCCTTCCACATCTTCAGCATGAATGAAGTGGTAACATCTCTTTCCTACAATATCTACAGGGGTCAGATCCATGTAATCACTAATCCTAAAAAGGAAAAAGAACATAAAGCCTATAATTCAAGAAAGAAAAGAACAAAAGAATTGTCAAATGACTCAGAAAGTTAAATCTGCTAAAAAGTTTTTTCAGCATTATATCATTTGAATGGAATGTCTGTACAAATGACACAAGGCCTTAGAGGAAAAAAAATCTTTTAAAAGAAACCTAGAAATTATTTTATCTATTTAACTAAGTGGAAAATTAAATTCTAGTGCATATTCTCCATGTAGCATAACACCAGGACACTATAATTCCATGAAATTGTAAAGCATTAGTGACAATCCAAAATCCTCATTAAAAGACTAAGATGATTCAAGGTTACATAATAAAGTAGAAACATGTTATGTTTATACCAAATGATTAGAGACACATTTCATTTCAACAGATTGGTCTTCTATTGGGTATATTCATGAAAAAGCTCTTCAACCATTTCTTGGCACCAAGTCCAAACTCATATTTCAAGGGATATAATTTAAATGCTGAGACACACAGATGCCTCGGGGTGTTATCTTTTTTAGTCTAATTCATTTGGGAGCTCAGCTTTCACTCTGGGCCCTTTCAACTGGGACTTTGTTGTTTATTGCACACAGAAACTTTAAAATCTATTCTGCAGACCCTTGTGTGTGTGTGTGTCTGTGCACTTGTGTCTGTGTCTGTATGTGTAAACTCGTATTGTGGGGAGTCAAGGTGTCAACCTCCTTAAATACACGACAGAAATTAAAAAGAAAATTGGAAAATGTCCTGCTCAAGTAAGTGTTTGAAACTATGTCTGTTTTCTAGACATAGAATACTTTTTTTAGGGTTTTAAATAATGTGCAATGATTGTGGTACATTGTATGATAAGACCAGGGAGAGGAAATCCAACCTGCCAGCCTAGTAGAAAGGGGCAATCTCTAGGCAGGCCACTATCCTGTGGTCCTGTAAAACATATGCATAGGCTTGTGTTTGAGTAGATCAATGGTTCCACTGAATTACAGGACTGTTAGCATGACTGAAATTTAAAGGTAGGTATATGGTACAGTGCTTTGCTGTCTTTGCTGAAATTGTGCACGTTTGTAAGCTTGAGGTTTGCTACACAAGACTGCTTCTGTATATCTGAAAGATCTACTGACAACCACTGTCATGGCCAACAAGCCAAACCTCTGCCATGTGCTTATTTCTTTTTGGGCACATATTAGCAGTTGTGGTATTACAGTCCACATTAAACTGGCAATTGTCTCTTTCCAAACGGTCTTCAATCCTTAACAGTTGAAAACACACAGACTGATCATGCACTCTAGCAGCACTCTCATTTTGCTTTTAGTTATTTATCACCATCTGAGATGATTTTTCCTCTGCAGGTGCTTTTCTCACTCCACTGACTAATAAAGAAATCCCACATTATCTTAGATGGTGAATCTTAGATGACACAAATCCTACATATGCAAAATAGACACAGATTAACATACCATGTTTAGGCAACAAAATTTTACATCCATATTTTACACTCTCAAAGAAAAATATTAATTTTTAGAAATAGCTAACAGATCTTATCTCAGAGGAAAGCTAATGCCTGGCTAGTTTGTGCACTGAGTCCAGGATTATGAAGGAGATCTCTTCATTCTGAGGAAAGTAACAAGATGCACCCAAAGACTTGAGTAATGTCATTCCTGCTCACTGCTGTTTCAAGCAGGCAACCACTTGGAAAAGTAGGAGTACTATTGATCTCACCCCTGCTGATCCAATGGTCCACTGTGAGCATTCATTTCAGTTAAGTGGCATGGCTTCTGCTCCATACTCCCTGCAGCTGCCAGTAACTCCCCATTGCTCCATAAATAGTGCTTACAGCCTGCCCAGCATGGATCCATTTTTCTCTGTTTTCATCAATGTTGTGCTTGCTTTACTGTGGCACCGCAAAGAATTTTGTAGCTGCCCGCAAGTGCCAGGAGTCAAGCTCATATATTCAGGGTGGGATACTTATCTCCTTTTCTATAATCCCAGAAGAGAGATCCCAACGTCCCTGACTCAGAGAACAGACTTGGCAAACACCCAGATAATTAATCTGACAGCTTCAATCAGATGTTCTGTTAATTCCTTCCCATCTTCTGGGTTGGTTTTTTTTTTTTTTTTTTTTTTACTCATTTCTCCACTTTTTACAGTCATATTCTGCACTGTAGCTCCTATAAAATCCAAGTCCTGTCATTCTTATTTCATTTTAGAATGGAAATTCTTCTGCATCAGTGAGATCACATTCACCTCCCAGCACTGGCAATAGTATTTCTACTATTTGAAACTACTTTTATAATATATTTTTAACAGCTTTTTGACAATGACACAGGGGCTTAAAGTGGAATTATTGTAGCATACATTCAAGTATCACCATATGCGTTCTGTATTACCATGAGATAAAATCCATCACAAACAAGGAAAAGTTGCTTTATAATGTTGCTTTCAGCTTAAAAATTGAAAAGCATTAATAAACTCAACAGTTTCTTGCTATCTTCCCACAGTTTACCATGTCTTGTCAGCCCTTCCTACGTAATTACCAATCAGTGCACCTCACCTGATGAATTTTACAGTTTTCAGATGTCTTTCTCAGCCATTTGAAAATTTTATTGCTACATGAATATAAAGGGAAGGTTTGAGAAAAATGTTTAATTAAAAAAAAACCCACATATACAATTTAGGGCTCATAAAAATGCCACACTCACAGCAGAGAAAGCATAAATCTTCCTAATTTGGACTAAAAGTTCGTATCATTCTTGACCTGATGGAACAGTTCGTTTTTCACATCTATTTGATTCCTGGCTTTTTTTATGGAGGTTGCCAATAAAGGCAGCAGTAAGTGCAGGTGATTTTGTTAAAAGGGAATTTGTTCATTAGGAACTGGATAGATACCAGCAACTCACTTCACAGAGGCCTTTGAAAAACTCTGCAGTGGTAGCAGCTTTCCATTACTACCTAGGTAGGTCACAGTGACATCAAAGACTTAGGGAACAGTTTTGTTCTAGATCCTATTCCTAACCCCCAAAGCTCTTTTGCCAGCTGCCAGATTATACAGCATCTGGATACTCACTGGCTAGAGTCTCAGGCAAAAAGCCCAAGCTTTAATATCGTTGTCCATTTTTTCTGTGACCTTGTGCAAAACACTTTCCATGAAGCAGGTTTCCAAGCTTAAAAATGAGAATAATACAGTCACTTTTAGAAAAGGCTTTGGAAGTGTAGATGAAATGTTCTGTCTAACAGTCAAGTAATATTATCTTAAAAAAAGTATTGCAGCGGTGCAGCAGTGTGGCAGCAAAGACAACCTCATAATTGAAATCCAAGATTATTTTAAGTTAAGAACCTGATTCAACAAAACAGTTGAGTTTATCCTTTTTAATAAAAGTTTATATTGATGTGCTATCCTGATCACAGGTATCCCACTATAACTGAACAATTATGATTGCTCATATCAGAGTGCATCCACTCAATTTCTAATATGACATTGTTGCTGTCACAAGAAAAGCTTGCAGTAGCCACCTTGTTTCTTCCACTTTTTGATGATGTCCCCTTCACAAAATTTCTTTTGGCTGCATTACCTTCCTTCTTCCTTTCCAACCTTTTCCCCATATCTCAGATTTCCATCAATGCACTCAAACTTACTACATGTAATTTCCTTCTCAGATATTTTCACTCTGAATACCTATTCCTTAGATTATATTTTGCTTTTTCAAAATCAGGACTCCGAGGTTTTAATGGTCTTGATCAGCTCCTCTGCTCTCCAGATCTTCCCCCAGCCCACCCACAGCCCAGACCCCCATGGCAGCCCCTGTCAGTGCCCAGCTCCCCACAGCCCTGCCTGGCCATCGGCCCCCCTGGCCCAACCCCAGACCACTCCACTGCCTGCCCCCAGGAGATGCCCAATGCCCCCAGGTACCCAGCTCCCCTCTGGGATGGTGGGATGGGCCCTAGTGCCATGCCCTGCCCTCACAGGTTGCCACACTGAGCCCCCAGTGCCACAGGCACCCAGCCCCCAGGGAGCAGGAGCTGAATTTAAACCCTCTCTTTCACCTTCCCAGATCACTTGTCACTATCACATAGAACAGAGCCCCCCCCAACCAACTCTTCATCACCTGTTCCCATTTCACTGCTGTCTTTCCCAGTTTGCCCTTAACCAATTTTATTCTACAGTTTTCCCACCTCTAACTGCAACAGATCCCACCTCTCTAGCCTACTATCTAGGCCATCTGTGCTTCTGTTCCATTAAACACTGAGCATGATAGCTGTAATCTGCAAATTAGTTCAAAAATGGAAAACTTTAAAACTTCAGACAGAAAAACTTGTGGAGGGGAGGATGGAGGAGCATAAGGACAAGCATACAGGTCAGACCAACGTCTGTCTAGTCCCAAATCTTGCCTGTGAGAGGGACGGTGAAAAA
Organism: Pyrgilauda ruficollis; assembly: GCF_017590135.1. Taxonomy (NCBI): domain Eukaryota; kingdom Metazoa; phylum Chordata; class Aves; order Passeriformes; family Passeridae; genus Pyrgilauda; species Pyrgilauda ruficollis. Next base: position 3,596,933 of record NW_024528044.1, on the reverse strand, counting down.
TTGTAAAAAGCAGTGAAAGCTTAGAGGAATATTTCCTGGTGTATCTTCTTCCCCTATTCCAGAAGACATCCTGCAAATTACAGTTTTAAATTTACCTTTATCTTCTAAGAATGTAATGAAAATGAAGGTAGCAATGATGAGAATGAATTCAATGCTCTGCTACAACACCAGGATGACATTACAAAAGCCAAAAATTTCAGAACTTCTTGCCAACCCCACGGAACAAAGAATACACTCAACTAAAACAAAGAAGAAAAGGATCTAAAGGCCATACCTATTTTCACAGTAAATGATATTGAGGTCCATATTCACACGAGTGACAAACATGTGGCAGTCAATCCTGACTTCATTAATTGTAGGAGGTGGCAAAGCATGAGCAACGACAACAAGTCCCATGATTTGGCTGGGCACCGTCCGTCCGTGTGACAGTGATACTCGCAGACGTAACCGGCCTGTTATATGAATCACCTGAAAAACAAAACAATAAAAATACCAGTGATTTCTGAGTGCAACTGTGATTTTAGAGGATAGCTTTACTGTTCCCTACAGATCACTTAACACTGTCTAAAATTGTACTAAGTAACTGCCAGTATCATTGTTAAGCTTATTAATATTGGCTGTCAACATGCCCTATATGTCCACATGGCAAAAAGAACAGAACAGGCAAATGCTTCACATTCATCAAATAAAAACCTAAGACCTGCTGTGGTGTTGATTTTTGCTGTGGTGGCTGTTACACAAAGAAAGAAGACAACAACAATGAAGTAGAAATTCAACAAAAAAGAGAGTGGGATAAAACTGAAACAATGAAGCTGGAAATTAATAAAGTAACTATTTTATAATATTTGGAAATTGAATATGACACAAGAAAGACCAGCAGTTTTGAAACATAATGGATTTCACTGAGTTGATAGTCACCTACACCATGGAAACACTGTTCACTGCCTTGAATTTCTACTTTGTGATTGGCAAATTGAGAAGTAAGAGCCTACAGGTGATCTCTGAGATCAGGTGCAGGAGAGTCTTTCTACATCCACAGTAAAACATTTAAAGAGTTGGTAGACATGTAATGCCTTTGCCTAGTGCACTAGGCAAGTATGGAGAGCTCTGGGGGTGGTGGTTTTCTTCCAAACACACAAGATAATACCAGAAGATGGTGAGATCCAATAGCACCCATAAGAACTACATCCCCCTTCTAAGAATGCTGCCTGAAATAGAAAACTGAGACTCTGGGAAACGAATTATTTACCACTTCCAGTTTCAGTCCTTCAGGAGTTCGGTGTATAAATAAAGGGGTTGTTTTATCCAGTAAAATAATATAAATACAGCAAATTGAAATGAAAATGCAAACTGAGCTCCTGTACTCATGGATAAGAGAGGCATAAGAACTGGCAGTTGTCGGCTGCCACAGATTTTCATCCTCAGAATGTGGTACAACATCAACATTAAGAGAACACCTCCAGGAGATGAGGGCCCCTTTTTCTGTCATCCCAGACTCCCTACCCAGAGGTCAACAGAGAAGTTGGTTGATCCCTGGGTCACAAGAGGAGGTGACAAAAATGGGTAATAAGTGTACTGATGCTCATCTCCCGTCTTTACTTCTGATCTGAGTTGATAATAGAAACTGAGAGAGAAGAAAAGTTGTCATTTTTAAGACTGCAAATCACAAAGTGCTTCCAAATTCAAATCCAATTCATGCTAGTAGCTCTGTGATGTAAGACTTGAAATTTGTTTCTTTTTTTTAACCTAATCATTGAAACATCTCCTCTCACCACTATTTCAAGCCTAACCAGTGTGGTGAATCTGAATGAAGAAAGTGATTAGCTGCTGTGTATGGCCATTTCAGTTACCGGTTTCTGACCACCCATGTATAAAGTAACTATTGCCTAAACTCACACTTAATGCACCTTTCAAGGGAAAACTATTCTATGAATATTTAAAAAAAGCTCCTAAAGGCAAAGATGCAAAAACAGCATTTCAAATCCACTTTAATTATTTATTTTTCTTAAAACCTCATTAACTAATGAAGAAATAGCTAAAAGAAATAGGATTAACTTCACAGGAGGGGCAGTAATAGTATATTTTGCTCCTTTGAGCTAGGCTTGCATATACATCTCCTTTTTATCATTATCTGTCTCTTTATCATGCAGTTTCAGCTTACTGCAAAACTCAAATCTGTAAATGCTTGGAAAAATGCTGATGGATAACTGGTAAAAATGTGAAAATTTATCTTATCCTGAACGTGCTATGCAAAACTATAATTTTTCTGTTGTTTTTTCGTAAGAGTCCTTATGCTAATATGTTTGAAGTTGGCACAAACACTTCAGGGAATTTTTAAGCTATATCATATATATCTATATCTATATAGATCTATATATATATATATATCTATCTATCTTCTTTGTATTTTTCTAAACCTTCATGTCATTTGCAGCTAAATATCAAAATGATTTGTTTTTGAGCAACTCTCTATTCAGGCAGTACCTCACTTTTTTTCTGATTCTTCATCTGAAATACCCTTCAGACGTAGTATTGCCCAAGAGACAGTTCCAAACCTGGTAGGACCATCATATATTAATGTTGCTGAATTTCAACAGAACTTGCTTCCAGATTCAAATTATTTAGTGTGTTCCTAATTACACCATGGATCAAAACATGTTCTGAATTCCCATATGAAGTAAAGTCTTAGGGGTCAGCACTCAATTTCATTCTGATTCTCTATACTGGGAAATGTACAGCAAACTACCCATCAGTTCCAGTGCCTGTGTGCCTCTAAAGGAACTGTATTTCCATGACTGAAATACCTTTCTATGACAACATTAGTCAAATGCACCAAGTGGGAAAATCTAATTGGTAGTAAAAAACAATTCTAACTGTCATGACCTTGTCTATATTGCGAGTATTGCCACTTTTAACACTGGTTCATTTGAACTGGGATTAGGGGTGATAGGAATTATAGGGTCAATTATCTCCCGTAGCTAAAATTAATCTCTTTATAATTCAATCCCACAGCACTAGTCTATCATATCCTAAAGCAGTATTATGACTTCAATGAAGCTAAATTGCAACAATAAACTGTTTATGAAGGACAATACTTGGCTCCAGATGTAAATATATATTAAAAATTTGCTAGGAATTTACTGAAAATAAAAAGTAAATGCAGCTCTTCTGTGCAGTTACCTTTATAAATGCTTCCTTTTGAAAAGTTAGTCCTAATCAATCTTTAAATTCTATCTTCTTTCTACTAATGCCATATGAATAGACAGGCACATTTAGATGTCACAGCAAGAGAAGACAGTGATACTGTGCTCTGTCTATTACAAAAACATGGGTGAATGCTATACTCCTGATCACAGGAACATCAGAACCTTTGTATGCCAAGAGCTTGACAGATTTCCCCATCATTTCTTCATTTACCTTCTAAATTAAATTAATAACAAGACTCCTTCTTTATGTTGCTGGGAGCTGGAGTGGGTTAACTGTCCAGAGATCTCTTTGCTTACAAACTGTTTATTAGTAGGTGTAACTATGATTTTATGATTCATACTATAGAAACCCAGGGAAGTCTTATGGTTGAAATAAAGCATGTGACTTGATTGAGATCAGAATTTTGCTTAGGCTATTCTGATCTACATTATTGCTTGTAGTACAACCTTGGATAGGCAGGTGGGTGAAGAAAAAAAACATTTTACAAAACAAAAACACTGAGAAATGAAATAACATATATACTGTAAAGATGTAATGCTGAATCAAAACAAATACTGTAAAAATCTTCTGTACTGCTTAATTGCTTTGTTTAAAACAAAACCATCTAAATCAACTTTGCCTGACACTCCAATATAGGAAAAAAAATTATTTGGCTTTTATTTTTAGCTGATTAGAAAAGGGATTTGCAAAATATTCTAAGTACATGTAAACACATGAGTTTATGAGTGTGGGAGTGTTAACAAGCCACACTGGTTGGACAAATATATATTTCTTTTCCCTGCCATATGCTCTCTTTAGTCATCTGTTAGTGATATGCACTTAGATGTGCTCTACTAATGTCTACTCATTATAAACAAGCACATCACAAAGACCTTAATATTAATAAAACCTTCCCCCATCAATACTTAAGGAAGTAAAGCCCAGTGATGGAAAAACACATCTGGAACCTGCTGATCATCCTTTAAGGCTAAATCTCACCTCTGAAGATGGAAATACTTTATTTGTCAAAAGATATATTTAAATATTACATCCATTTTTTCACATACATGTGATGTCAGAGTACGGACATGCATTACCAGAGGCTATAAAACCTGCAAGCATGAAAAATCGGTGAATTTCACCTTTCAAATGTCTCTGCATGCTTCAAAACTTAAACTTCAATTTGAAATAAATTTCTAACTACTTCTTTTGTTCTCTGTGTAAATGATTATGCCAATTTATTGTGTGTGTGAAACTACAGCACTGGCAGAAGTTGTCCCTCTAGCTCATTTAATGAGACATTAAATTTGAAGTCTTAAAATTATTGTGTAGAATAATTTTTTAGAAAACAATCACATACAAAAACATGCAATTATATTTAGTGTGTGCACCTAGGTATTTAGCTATTTTATAAACAACTCACACACACATTTATCCCCCTTTACAGAAACAACTGTTTCTGAAGGATATATATATATGTGTATATATCTATATCTATATATATTTTTTTTTTTGGTCTCTCAAAGATGTTATTTTATACTTCCAAAATCAACACCTAAATCTTTAAAACACAACCAATTTAAACTGGTGAAATTGGCCAAAGATATATCTTACAAACTATACCCATATTCTCTCATTTTTCTTTCAAAGAGTTGTGTGCTCCTTCACTCACTGATACACATCCATGCATCTCAAAACCTGTCTGTGACACCAGCGAGACAAATGTTTTAACACTCTGCAAGGTAATGAGTTCCTACATGGTTTCAGGTGATTTCTAAAGTAAGAGTGAGCATTTGGAAGCAGAGTTTCCTCTGGACTAAGAGGAAAACAGAGCCCAGTGTCACATTGGGAATTTACACAATGACATCTGAAAGTTTTTTCTTTTCTGACATAAAAATACAACCATGTCTATCAACCTGAACTCCAGAATAGATTTCTTTATTTACCACATTTCTCTTCTTTCCTGCCCATGTCACACTGCAATCACTACAACATTCCTACTTGCTTATGTTTTCTCATGATCAAAAATTGTTTGTTTCTGTGGTTCCACAGCCCCATCCTCATTGAGATCAAAGCCTGCTCTCCCAGGCTTCATGAAAGCTTTGGGAGAAGACCTCATTGGTGTCTGCTTTATTTATCATTCAGCAGTAGTTGGGAACTGAGAGGTCCAGTAAGGCTTTGTGTCTGCAGGTCCTGTAATACTCCCATATCCCTTTCTCACTTACTGCATTTCTATAACCACTATAGTATTACTAACAGGAGACCCCCTGGAGCACGACATTTTGGTGTTGAAAAGGAATGAGCCACTACAACCGTAATATGTTGGATCATCCCACATGTGCAGCAAGTCTGACATGTCCCAAATGCATCCAACTTGCTGTGCACAGCACATCAAGTCTCTATCATGTACATTTAGCTTAACACACACATCGAGCATGATGGGATTCATCCCTTGCGTACAGTAAAGTTTGTGGATGTATGTTCCCGTTGAATCAATGCTAGATTTGCTATCTCTTTTAATCTATGAAATAACCATGTTATCATTTTCCCTTGTTAACATCAACCATCTCCAACCTCATAAGCATCATCTATCTTTTCTTTTGGACAGCATAACCAAATAACGTGTCTACTTACAGTAATTGTTCTCAATACTTATTTGACTCAAAAATTTGTTACTTCAGTTTTAGCCTTGAAAAAATGCTTGTATGCTGAAAAGCCTGTATATCTGGGTCTTTTTTTTTACTACAGTAGTCCATTTAATAAAGAACATTGTGTCTACACACCAACCTTGTCCTATTATATCGTCTGCACCAAACAAAGAAAAGTAGTACTTAGTGCAGCTGTCACTGTTACATTCAGAACCATGCTGGATGAAAGTAAGACAAGGCAATAGTCTATGACTCCTGAAAAACAGCTTTGCAGTCAGTCTTGATTGAGTTAGGCAATGAATGCCATGTGAAACCACTGTTCAGATCTGTGGTCTTGAGCACCCATTCAAAGAATATGAGTCGGATTTCAAGGAGGGGGAACATTATTCCTAACACATGCACAGTTTCAAGGTCAATAGCCTCTTTCCCAGCTACAAGTACATTTTAAATCCCTTCAAATACACCTGCAAAAGACAGTCTGAAAATGGAAATGGTATTTACATTTAAACAGCATATTTGGTCTCAGGACGTATTTTATTGCTAAAAAGTCAATACTAGTTTTTTGGAGACACTTTAGGCTTTTCCATCTTTCCTCTGTTATCACTCTCTCAAATAATAAGATTCAAAAGCTATTCTACTGCTTAAAATAGTCACAGGCAGAATTTAGGCTAATCCTAAGGGTTTTTAAAAAAAAGTATCCTTATGAGACCTCAAACTTATTGGTGCTTAAAGACAAGCATCATGTGAGAAACAACCCAGTGTGGCAGGCTCAGTTCAAAGCGCTTGCTCAATCCCTAAAATGACCTGAGTAGAATATTATTGATTGCATATGGGGAATGTTGAGATCAGCAGCAAGCACAATAGCCACAGTCATTTAATTCAAGTACACTACAGGGAACAGATCTCTTCTGTGCTAAAGTTACTGTTTTGAGCACACATGCAACAAACTGCTTGTTTCTCAACCTCAGGATGCAGAAGGTATATCTCCCACTTACCTCTCTCTGGATAGTGAACTAAAGAGAAGCGATAATGAACTAAAGAGAGCTTTCTAACTCTCCAAAAAAGAGTGAAGGTAAAACAAGAACATGAGATTGCCCAAGTTACATTGGCTAGGCTAAGGCTATCTTAAGAATACTCTGTGAGAATAATGGAAGACTGTTGGGTGATAAACAACTCCTAAAGCTGTCATTCAAAAAACAAAACAAAATGAAAAAGCATTTTCAAGAGGGCACAAATGTTTTTCAAGAGTTATCGAATCTTAACAGACTGGGAAATGAACTGTGGATCAGAGGTTCCTCAAGTATTTATGGATCCTTTTGATTAACATTATTAGATCCTAAATTTATGGCTTTTTCATTCTGCTATATGACACATTTACATTGTTTTTAAATTTGGGATACTAGATAAGCAGCTACTCTTCAGTGCAGCATAGTACAGTGTTCTGTGCTGTATGTGGGCACATCCCTGTCTTTATTGCCATGATGGCTCTCATGTCAGAATACTGAGGTCCAGTCTTGCACTGGTGTACATTGCAGTAGTAGAAGTTGCAGGATCAAGTCTGTCCTTTCAAAAGCACACTTGTATTGTAAAATATGTTAATGATAGGACATCCTTTCCTGTGTTGTGATTTTTCATTAATTGCAATGGATTAGCAAGCAGCATTTCTCTAAACAAAAGATGTTGTAGAGCTGACACTCCTGAAATCAGCTTTATAATATGAACTCAAGAAATATTGTGTTGAGTTTATAATTATATTTTTTCAGTTCAGCACTTATAAATTATAATTTTTCAGTTATTTTGCTTTATGCCACTGCAAAGGTTTTCATTTTCATATGCAATAAGAACTCTCAACTTTCCACTGAACAGCATCCTTTAAATATATGCAATATTATTAATTTAAATGATTAGGTTTAATTTTAATACCTTTGAACCTTTAATAGATGTCTTACTAACAACTTTATCAACACTGTATTGTCTTTTCATAATGCAAAACTTAAAAGCATTTGAAGATCAACATTAAAAAAATGGAAAAAAAAAGAAACTAAATGAAATCAACACACAGCAACCTGAAAAAGTAGCCACAAAAATTGGGTTTATAACTGAATACTTTTTGAAGTAATTGGCACAAAGACTGTTCTAGTGCAGATTGCTGCAAGAGCGCTCTTGGCAAGAACATCATAAGCACTAGCAAAACTTTAATATGCTCAAACAGCCAAATACAAACTGACACCAGGAACCCATGTGTGGCAACACACAGGAAAAAAATAGAGTATCTCAATTTAATACAAACCTACATACAAAGGGATCAATTTTTACAATTCGTGGTTTAGCATACAATACAGCTGTCCTCAGAGTGAATATAGAGTAGCTATACATAAGAAATTAGAATTATCAATTCGGGGGAATTTCTCAAGAGTCCTTTTGATATGTAATACAGCAAATATAATGACTTAGAAACCAGACATCAATGCATTAAATGAGATCAGGTTGAGATCTATTTAGAAAAGACAGGTTTAAGCTGGAAAAAGAATCTCTTTGATATGACCTCCAGAGCAGACCATTTGCAGAAGGATTCAAGATGAGCAGATTTACCCTTGCATATCTGTTTGCATCACAGCTGCTTTAAAATATAAACTCTAAAATTTTTAATATTGTGTTACTGCAGTATTAAGTCTATGTAGTAAAAAATATTAAGAATCTGAGATTTTCTTGCACTTCTTGTAAATGTTATAATGGATTTTGTTGAAATCAGAGGAAAAAAATGAAACACAGTTAATTTAAAACCGAGCTAACATAATTAACTTATTTATAAATGATTTCTTATAGAATCTGGCTACTGCTGGTCAAGCTAGGAATCTGAAATGTCTCAGAATTTTCAGTAGCCTGCATCCCTAATTTGTGATCAATACTTATTTAACCCTGAAACTCAAAAGATCAGTTCACTTTAACAGATTTGCCACTTCAAATCCCTTGGTGTTCAAATAGGTTGCAATTTTTTCTTCATGGAATGTTTGAAGTTCCCTTTAAAAATAATGCCTTGAGGATATTTTTTCCTTAATACTGTTTAAAAAAAGTTGAAAGCATTTAGCTATTGAAGTGTGCAGGGTTCCAGTAAAAGAATAGTTGTCCCTGCCCATGAGCAAACGCTCTTGAAATTCACTATTCCAGAATTCTGTTGCCTTTGCCAGCAGTGAAATTTAAACTTAAAAAAGGACTTTTGTTGTATTGGTTCCAATGCAGTTTATCAGAATATTGGGAGATGGTGGAAAATGGCTGCATCATTCTGCAACAGAAAGGGTGAAAATGTTTTTTAAAAAAGTTAGTTTCAGCTCTGTATGTCAGGGCAACCAAATCTTGTTGCACTAATGACAACTAAAAATAAGTATACCTCAGATGTAGTTTATTTCTTTCTTTGCAGGGAGAAATAAAGAGGTTCTTTTAGGTTTTTTTTTCCCCTACTGTTTTGTTTGATGTAGTTCTTAGCAGCCCAACAATTACCTTAGGTGATTCTCTGCAAGGACTTGATAAGTGAGAAAGGACTAGATAAAACAAAATATCTGATATTAATGTATTTTCCCACACACAGAGAATAAGATATAGAAAAATGCTGTTGTCTGTAAAGACAGAAATGGATTTCCCAAGTCAGCCTTGATTAAGACAGGAATGTTTATGTTCTGCTCAAGCTCTCCACCTGTGGTTAGAGCCCCAGAGTTCATTCTGAAGTTAATAAAAAAAATTACATTTACTCTTCCTACTTTAGTGGCTAAATGGGTAGAAAGATCTGAGTTTTGCACATAGTAAAGCAGGGACACACAATGGAGAAGGCTGAGGACTATTATTTGAATGTCTTTAATGCTAAGGTTCCTCTGTTTATGCTAATGGTGTCTGGTGTATGCTCCTACAGCGAAAAGCAATTGTTTTGTTTATTTTAATGCTTGTATTCTTTCCCCTAGCATGGCCCAATTTTTTGCTGGCTGTATACAGCACACAAGGTCTACCCAAAGATCCTGGACAACAGAATGTGTGAGCTTTCCTGCAGAATAGCACAACTGTGACAAAAGCAAAAGCGGAGATAGACAAAAAAGATTAATTTCCATAATTACTAATATGCTTTCACTTTCCTCACATCAATGACACTTATACAAATCTAAATAAAAAATTTTCAGTATAAAGGGGAAAATAGACAGTAAGGAATATGAGCTGATTTTATAAAAATTATGACTGCAAATTTCAGAACAGCTTCTGCAGGTGAATAGTAATGCTTCCACATCCAGATGATGAAAAGGAATGATCGTAAGAGAGGAGGCAAAATCTTCTGGTACGTCTGCCAAGATCTAATGTCAGTAGTTCTCTGACCTCAGTGTTAATTTGAACAGTTTTAAATACACTTCACATGGTCCTGGTCCTGATAAAGAAAGCAGCATTGAAACTGCAAACTCTGAGCCCAAAAGTGGCTTTACAGAGACTTGGACTGCAGGAGAAGGCTGGGGCACACCATGACAGCGCTTCCAGAGGAGCAGCCACATGTACTGCCGTTAGTAGACAAAGTCCATCCATACGAGGGATAAGATTTCTCCTTGAAGAAAAATCTTTTATCCACTTGGAGATGGATGGTCTTTGCAAAGCTCTGACCTTCTCCTTGACAGCTACAAATGGACCACTATCTATGATTTGTTTCTATAATCCACTTAATGCAGCAAGCTAGATTATAGATAGCAATTTATTTGTAAAAATCATAATAAACCACCATTGTTTTAAATGCTAAACATGGATAAATGGGGAGGAAAAACTGATGAGACAAGGTTCGTGTTCTTGAATCTACACCACAGAATTATGGAAGACTCTTGCTTTATCTGCATTGGAATCAATTTAGTAATTTTTAATTCACTGATTTTCTGCTGTTTGCTTAACATTTATTAATTGATTGTCATTCTCATGCAATTAATTCAAAAGTTGGCAAGTTTAACGTGCAGATATTAATTTTCTTTTACTAACCCACCACTCAGAACACTTTTTTTTTGAATAACAGGTTACCAATAAATTACCTCTACATCAATCATATTTATAAATGAAATACAGTAGGGGTGTTGCATGCCATCTGTCAATCCACACTGAACCTTTCCTTATAATTGGCTAAGTTTTTCTAAGTAATTCAATAAAATAACCAGAAAAAAAATAGGACAGTTCTGTCTTTCACACGCTGCAGTGCTGACCAAAAGTCAACTTGAACACCTAGGACTTCCCTCTGCAAGGCTGGAAATCTCTCATTTGAGAGTATGAATCTTAGGTCACACAGAAATAAATGGTGTGCCTACCCCATCATCCAATGGTCACAGGATCTGCACCTTAGAACAACCTACAGGTTACTGAGCTTCAAGTGTTTCTCCTCCGGAATGAGAACCGTTCATTTGCCCTTCATGGCAAGCTTATTTATGATGGCTGAAATGTTTATTCAGGAGGGAGTAGAGATAATGAGCAAGGTTTCTTTGCTCTTAGTTACCAGGGGCTATTCACAAGATTTCGGACTCCCTCACTGTGTTCCTCATTGCAACACAAACCAGCAGAGTGAAAGGAAAAAATAGCATTCCCTACTCTCATTATTTTATTATGGCTTTCAACATACTTGGTGTTTAACTGAAAGCCCCAGTTTCTGTGTCATTTTTTGCTCTGTGTGTCACTTAGGCTGCTGCTGTAAAGTGGACAAATTGACAAAATAGACTTTTTTATAGAGAGAGGCAAGGAATATGTCTTAGAAAACAAATATCTTTGTAGCCTATATAAGAGTAGAATGGACTCAAGCATTTTGATCTCAAAATGAGGATTTAATATCTCTCACAGACTGCACAAAGGTTCAGAAAAATATGCAGTTATGTACAAGAAGACACAGAGAACGAATTCAGCATGCAATGCAGACTGTAAGATACATGAGCGTGCAAGCTGTGATGCATGGAAGTGCTGCAGGGCTTGTAGGAACCTAACCCAGACATTTATTTATTTTTGCACAGAAAATAAAATGTGAGCTTTCTTGTCTCTCCTGTAATGTTGATAAGAAAGCTCTGTGGAAGAAAACTAACCTTTTCTGCATTTGAACTGAAATCTGAAGCTAGCTCTTCATGTAACAACTGAGGGTAGAACATATATGCACATTCATCTGTACTTTAATCTCATGTGCATCCCACTGGTTTAGTGAGACTAGATCTATGGTCTATTTGTAAAATAAGACTTGAAATTATCTAAAAGATTGTGAAAAATGTACACAACATTTAACAAATCAAGGTCAGTGGGTTTCCTATAGAAAACTAGTGTGAAAACCTTAGAACAGCATCTTTTAGATGGATTTTAAAACTTTCCTATGGAAATTTTTACCAAGCACATTTATTCTCTGTTAAAATCTATGAATCATTAATATCTTGTTAGCCTGGTAGAACTTTTCAGTAAAGAAAGAGAAATAAGCTAGAAACATATGTAAATTTTGAAAATTTTTGTATGCTTTGACCTGGTGAGTCATTAGTAGCTCACTGCACATCCATCTACACCCCTATGAAATTCAGTGGTGCTTAGACCATGTAAAACAGCTCAGGATTTGGCTTATTTTCCTGTTTAAGTCACTTCTATTATAATTTCTCCATTTTCATCTACTTATGCGGAGCACCTTCCTTAAGTCTCAGGTGAAATCCCCAGGACACCTCATACAAACATGTACTTTGGATAATTGACTGTCTGGTTTAACAGCTAAATTTAAAGCAAGCCAGGGCTATGGCACTGTATATTTTGTTGGATACATTTTCTGGCTTTGTGGGGTATTCACTGCATGATTTGATAAAAACTGAGGCTAAATGAACTCTACAATTTGTATTCCTACAGGCACAAGTTTATTGGCTTGGGTTTTTTTTTCCTTGGCTCTGTCTGTAAGGTTCATTACTTACAGTTACTGCAGAATCAATCTGAAATGGCCAAAATCAGTGATGGAATTTATAGCACAATAAACGTACTGCCATACAAGTGCTGCTACACATGAAAGGGCTTTGGAATATTTGCAGCAATCCTTCTACACAGCAGAGTGTTCTGTTTTTATCAATTTAACAGAATCACCACAGGTATATTCCAAGAGGTGTAATCCTGACAGCTACACAGCAGATTTTCTCTGAGGCAGATATTTTTACAGGAAAACAATATTATTGATAAAATCTTAGCATATCAGAACAAAAAAAGGAAACTGCACACATCTTTTTCTTTCTCCATAACAGGCATTTGCAGTTCCATTTCACTCACACAAAAAACCGCCCTGAACCAGAAAGAGTTTACGAAGGAAACATTTTCACTCTCCTTGAGATATATTAATTAATTATCAGCATGATGGCATGTGGAAAATGTGGAGGGCATTTGTAACTAAAACATAAAGTATAGCATCAGCCGTTCCCTGTTTTTAAAGTCTATAAAGATTTACATTTCTACTTAGTACATTTTTCTTTCCAAGTGTTTCTATTATAGACATCTCATATTTTACATCATTTTAAAGCACAGAAAGTTTTAACTTTAGAATGATGCATTGTGCAAAAAAGACAGAAAAGACAGATGGTAGGCTGTCCTCCCCAAAACTCAATTTCATAATATGCATGTGATTGCTAATAGGCAGACACTAAAAAACAATTTTCCTTGACGGAGAAGAGCTGATAAATTGTCAACATAAACTTTGCCTGTGGTTGCTCCAGTGATCTAAAGCTCTTCTGTGAGCTTTGTACCATCAGAGTCTGCATCTTCCAACCATATAAAAATTTATGAATGCATATGACTATAAAGTGACTGAAAACAACCCATAATGCATGTTTGGGTATTGAGAATCAGCTCATTGCTTCTTCAGGAAAAGCTGTGTCCAGTGCCCCATTCCTAACCCTGGACATATAACTGTGGAAGATACAAGCTGAACCCAGAGATGCCCTGTGAGCTGAGTGAAGCTGGGCTCTGCATTTAGCTATCTGCACAATGCTGCATCTAGTGCTGGCCTGAATTAACCAACATAGTCTTTGCAACAGTGCAAAGGGTCACAAGAATTGAAGGTTGCTGATTATTAGGAAGAAATAATTTTTGAGCACTTCAGCAAGGAGAAATCAATGAAAAATCTAATGAGATAGCAATTTCCAAGAAGAGAAATATTTATCTAATACCTCAGACCTTCCAAAATATTTCAAAAGTGAAAGGGACCATTAAGTTCACACAAAATAAAATCAAGCATTCTGCACTTGCAGGACAACTTGGGGAAAATGTCCAGATTATTTGTGCACAGAATGAGGCTTATTTACATTGGGAGTGCAGAGTTCATTTCAGATTTAAATATTTCACTGTAACTGGTATCTACTAATTTTGATTTTTAAAAGGCTTATCACTATCAAATATTTTCATGCCTCTAAGGATTCAGATCCTATTTCGGAGAATAACTGAGAAGCAGCAACTCAACAGCAGATGAGCTGTGACTGGTATGTTATCAACATATTTGCCTGGAACAAAATGATGTGATGATCCCACCACATATTTAATTGCAAAAATTCCTTGAGTTTGATTGTGAAAAGGTTAAAACATTCTGACTGTGTGGCAGTTTCTTTTGCCACACAGAGGAGACTTGCACTCCTTGCAAGTATGTGACTAACTCTGTAAAATGAAGCCATGGGAAGAATACATATTTCTTGAACTTTCTTTAGATGGGGGTAATACTGTTAGTTTTGAAGACATCAGCCTTGCATCCTATTGTGTTTTAATTTTATGCAGTGTATATTTCTCTATAAATGTCCCCTAAAACAAGCAAACAAACAAACAAATCAGCAGAAAAAGAATGATGTCAAACTTCAGAAATATTGTCAAATATTAGTAGGACACACTCTTTTCCATGTATCTTTGGATAGAGTCACTGATGTGCTATACTGTTTGGTTTAGGATGGAAAAACATACAAAGACAGGAATTATAACTGAACATGTCTGGAAAATAAAGGGGCATGGGAGGGTCTAATGTGTTATCAGAAATAAAAGTGAAAAACCTTGTTTACCACTGATGAAACAGACCTTGTCTGTGTCCTTTTAATAGCAAGCTCTTCACACAGCAATGAGCACAAGAAGTTCAGAGAGAATAGAATACTTAACCATAAAAACTGAAATAAAACCTGTAACCCTCCTCAGGGTAACCTCTTCAGAGCTCAGACCTCTTTATGCAATTTATATGAATTTTCAGTGGAGACTCCAATATGAAGTTTTTAAGAAAATTACCACTTCTTGTAATACACTTAGTGTTTTCATTTGTTTGCAGTATTTTTTACAAATTTTAAGTAATTGAAAAAATTAAGATAATTGTGCTCTCTACGCTTATTCTCAGACACTGATAATTTTCCTTTAGGCAGGCACAAAATTCTTGGTTCTAAGGAGGAACAGACAAAAAATGTAGCAGTAAAAATTAAAATTTCTTATTTCATACTGGTTAGAGGTGCATTAAGGTATATAAGCTTTAGGGTCAGTATAAGCCTTGCTCAGCTTTCTTTAAAAGCTTTGGGAGTAATAAAGACTTCCATTTTATCTTCAGTGAAATAATACTGCTGAAATATAACCTCATTTTTGATGTCAGCAGTGATTTCTTTTTACCTCCATGATGTCAAATGGGAATTATTATTATTAGAACGACAGCTTCCTAATGATGCTGTAAAAAGGAGGAACTGAAACTTTTTCCACTAAACATCTATATTCTGCTTTCTCCACAGGATAAAGCAGATGGGCTCCACCACACACCGTTCTTCAGGCAAATCTAGAGGCATGATCAAACACTAAGAAACAGAAGCAGCTTAAACATCCAGAAACAGAGGCAATAATGGCTTGCTTCGTTATATAGTGGTGAATATGCACTCTGAAGAGTAGAGAAAAAGGACACTTACACTACAGCACTTACACTACACTACTTCTCCCTGGGAAGCATGCTCTGAAACACTCATGATCAATTTTCTGTTCTAGATGGTAAAACTTGCACATCAGTGTCCAGATCACTATCCAGGAGTCATTGCCCCAGGTAAAGTCAGGGAGTGAAAGTCTCATGTGATGGCTCCTTTTCAACTATTGGCTTCATGTATGGCACACTGGGGGTGGACATATCTGAAATGCTCTGTGCCTTTTTTCCTCACATTTTGTCCAAAGAATAAGTACAGAAAAACGTTGTTTCATATGACACCAAAATAGATGAATAGGTTTGGCTTTTGAGTAAATGATGGGCTTGAACTTTATGCAAACACCTATTTATGCAGAAAGTGAATAGCAGATGCAAAGTAGTGCTATCTGCATTGGCAAATGGGGTGTTTTCATTTTCTAATACACTTTGATCAAACATAAAGAGCTACAGTGAATAATGATTCCCTAACAATTTTACATTTACTTATAACATCTATTGCTTCCAAGTAGTTAGCAAAGTCTTTAGGGTGTAAACATCTATGGTGGCTATGAAAAAATCAAACTGGAAAAAGGAAAGGTCTCTATATAAGTTTGGGGGATTTTGATATAAGAACAGCAAAACTTGCAAGCAGCCAAGCCACCTGCCAGATGAGGAGGTGGATGCTGCCAGCCCTGCTGCTCTCCCACAGAGAGGTGGCAGGAACAGCAGCCCCAGGAAGCTACCCTGGGATAAATCCAAGGGGCGGAAAAATGTGTTTTGCCGCTGGTACACTGCTTTGTTTTCCTTCTAAAGAAAAGAATTTCGGAGTAGCTCTACTACAGTCAGTTGTAGGCCAGTTGAGAGCAGGAGTTCTGTTTTTTAATTTTTTTTTTGTTAGTTTTTTGTTGTTGTTGTGGGATTTTTTGAAATTAATTTGTTTTTAACTTTGGTTGTTGTTTGTTTTGGTGGAAGTTCCGCTAAACTTCACACAGCCTGGTCTGAGTACTTTCTTCTTTGCATCTCATTTTGTGTATTCAGGGCAACCATCAAATCAAAGGAAGTATCAGCCTGAGAAAATAAAGTGTGATGCACTGAAACACAGAGATGATTTGACAATATTCATGCACTAGGAAGAAAGGCTGAAGATGAGGTACAGCATGTAATCACAGTTGGCTCTGACACAGCCATTGTTAACTTTGGCAAGTTACTTGATGTCTTGATATGTTAGCACTTTCCAGACTCAGACGAGTATTGCAAAAGTACATTCATTAATAAAAATGACTTTATAAGCAACAGGAAAAAGCCAATTAAAAATACTGCTTTGCACAGGTAAGAACTGCACATAAAGGTGAAAGTTTGAAAAACGTGGAAATCAATGTATGAGGCTGTTGTCTTTTTTCAGCATACTTTTGACAAAAGTTGTGAACTGCTGCAAGTGGTAGAGATAAAAAGGTTAATAGTGTCTGCATTTGGACACATCTAAAACAATCTTTAAATTATGAAAAAAAAGGAGGGGCAAAACATCTACTGGCAGCAGTTATAAAACAGTGAATTGAGGCAAAGATGCAAGCAGCAGCACCTCTCTGTCCTAAAGCATATCTTGGCTTTTTGTTCTTTTCTGTGTTCCTGTGAAAGGCATATTCCCAGTCATTAAAAGTAAACAGTGGTAAACAACATTGGTGGATAACTTAAGAAAACACTGTGAAGACTTCTTTTTTCCAGTAGCCATTCCTACCTGGGAGCACAATACCATTCTCCCAATGGGCAGTAAGAGGTATTTTCTGGTTCCCTCTCTGCTGAGATCTCATAGCTCTCATCGTGCTCACTGAGTCTTGCTAGTAACACCACAATGGGTCTCACACTGCACTATGAGTTCACATGTCTACATAATTAGTGCTGCTTATGAAAGTGTATCAAACATTTTCTGTCTCTATGACTCAATAACAATTGGTTCTTGAAAGAATACCGAATTTGGTTTGAAACTGCTCTCTGTCCATTTTGAATATTTTATTCTGTATCAGAATAAATCTTGTTCTCACAGTTTTCTCTCACAGTTGTATCGGCTACACACTGACTTTTAAAAAAGGAGGCTTCAGAATTATGTTGCCTAAAAGCCAGAATCAAAGGCAATTACTGCTAATTTGGTGATAATATTATCTTTTTATATCCCTTATACTTTGATAATAGAATTAATGAAAATAAAAAATTTCCCAGAGAGCTATCTGTGCTTACTCAATTTTATATTTTCTTTCCTTCCAGAACTCAAAATTTATTTCCCTTTTACTCAGTTTGGAGCAAACCACAACTCTGAGGCCATCTAAACATTTAAGGTAATGTTTGAGGACAAACAAATCCTGATAACAGGTGTCAGGAATACTACAGCTGCAGTCATTGTGAGGCATGATCAAAGCTTGAATCTTTCTTGTACAGAAGATTGCTATTAAAAAGGCCTTTTCTATAACACTAACTGGTTAATTTCAATAGTTCTACTGCAATAATGAATGCCTAACATATATTAATTTTTCCAGATGGTAGAACAGTGCTATAAATCCCATTTAAAAGCTGCTCAGTCCTGATTTTTTCTTTTTGAGAAGATGGAATTCATATCTACTGAACACATTAAGGTTGGTTAATGTATTTAGATGCTGAGGGTGAACCAAGCTTTTCCAGATAGCTCTCCTAATAGAACCTCACAGTTCTATATCAAGGCCCCAAAATGAAACCCAGTCTTCTTAATCTGGTTGCAGACCATTATTTCTTGAACCGTATCTTTATATCCACAAGCAGGTACTTTGTAAGATTGAGACTGGCCCATTAGTATTTTGTTCTTTTTCAAGTCATGCTGCATCTTTACTAGCTAAGAGACTTCCTTTTGACAAAAAGGTCATCGATTTACATGGGTGAATTCTCGATCAGTTCTTTCTCACTGACAAATTACCTTTAAGTCTTCCCAGTGCTGAAAAGTCTGGGGAATGCACGTGCTGACATTTAGAAAACTCTTCACATAATGCTTCCTGATGTTGGTTTCTTATTCCTTCTTCACTCAATTAAAGAGGTGTGGCAGTAACCATGTGATAAAGTACTAAATTCTGCAGTTTTCTTTCTTCCTACAGAGAAAGGTCAGGATATCTTTCTGGGACAGAGTAAAATACTTGACAGAAAAGATTTGAAGGGGGAAAATATTAGAAGGGGAGGCAAAAAATTTAGGCAAAGCTGTAAAGTGGGATAAGTGAATTTCCTCATTGGGAAGAGGGAATGAAATCTGTATCTAACACAGGCTGCATCCAAAAAATGTACCAATCATGAGACTATTCCCTGCCTGCTCTTTCCTCCTGCATCCTATCCTCCTGTCCCCATGAAGTGGAAGGTGGTTGCTTGCAATGATATATTGGACCCTTAAAGTGATTTTGGAGTAGGGACATCTTGTTTGTGAATTCCAGATGAATCTTTAACTTGCATGAGAAACAATTATTTCAGTTTTGGATTGAACCAAGAGAACAGTATCACAAGGTGGGTCCAATGTAATTTTGTCTTTCTAACCCAGTTTTTGTCTCTCTTGCCCTCTTCGATTAATGAATCTAAATTCTGCCAAACCTGCACTTCAAGCCCTCAACTAAGACCTGCAAATCTTGCCCAACTCCTCAAGTTCTAAAAGGAAAAAAAAAAAAAAAAAGCGAATAAAGGAAGGAATAGCATGAAAAAACCTCACAGTAGAACCATAACAGGCATAAAATTTCAACAAAAATTTAAGATTTCCATCTTCAAAATTGTCATTCAAAGAATTCTAACTTTATGATTTTAACTACCAAATTTGAGAGTACAGACTCAGAGAATGTTTAATTTAAATGAGTTTGTAGAAAGACAGCATTGTCAAAAAAAAACAAAAAACAAAAAACAAAAAAACCAAACCAAAACAAAAAACCAAAACAAACAAACAAAAAGAAAAACAAAAACAACAACAACAAAAAAAGAATTCATGAGGACTACCAGATTAATTTGTGAAAACACTTTTCTGGAGTTTTAAGTATTTTTAAAAATATTTTGATATACCTCATGCAACTTCTATGAGATATAGCTAACCAAACTTGCATCCTCCATTACTGAACTGCAGAAATTAGATGCAAAACAAACCATCCAAATTTCTAAACTAAACTTACCAAACCAATTTTTTTTTAATATACCAATTTACTTATTTTTATGCAGCCTGTCTACTGGAAGGGACAGCCTGAAGGTTTTCTAGGATGTCCTTAACTCTGCTGCTGGGTCTTCAAGATATTTAATTGCCAGCTTCGTGGGAGAGGGAGAGGCAGCAGATGTTGGTTACACCACATTCAGAGATTGCCACAGTGCCAGTAAAAGCACAAGGCAAGCCCCTCGTGTTTGCTTGTCCACTTCTGTAATAGCTCATAATGAGAGTGCTGTTCTATAAAACAGTGGAGGAGTATGCATGGATATATACTAGCACCTCTGATGAGTTGATGAGCTGGAAACAGCCGGCAGCTACTGACTCTGATGCTGTTTGATGCTTTGACTACTTAGTTAAGCTTTGTTCAAGAGAGCAGTATCAGGTCATGAAAGTTTGAACAAAGAAAATTCTAGCACAATCTGACAGGCAAGTAAACATGGCAAAACAATAATAGGATACTGTAGAGGAGTAGAAAATGTATCACTGGACCTGAAAAAAATAATTTTGAATTAAAACTAGCTTTGACATATGATTGAGTAAGTCAGACAGTAGAAAAATTGAAGTTGGGAAAACTTTTAAGTGGACAGAACTGCGACCCTCAAAGGGAGGAAAACTTAAATAAAATCAAAATGAAGATATAATCAAAATTAAATACAAAACCATATTTCAATGATGAAAAAATAAATATTGAAAAAAAGGAAGACAAGTTGCATTTTCAATGGAGAACAAACAGTAAATCTCCAGCATGTATCTCAGACAACAGTTGCAATGGTAATACATTCTGAATTTTTCAGTGAATGGAATTATATTTTTTTTATTTTTATTTGTTTCCCATGTGTTTTATCAGTTGACTAAATTTTATTTCACTGTTTTAAAAGATTCTAAATTTATTAAGCTGAAACATTAATAACTCTCTAGTACTGTATGCAAACTCTTTTCCCGCAAACCCCTGAGCCTAAGACCATTAAGAATAGGAAATTCTAATTCAAGGAGAGTGCTACTGAACAATGAAAGGGAAAGAGAGAGGAAGGATTAATCATGTAATCACTTTTCCACTTAAACTTTTAAGGTAATATAATTCATGGAAAAAGGCCATTACCTCCATCTTTACGTGTAATTCGGAACTAGTTATATCAGTCCAGGAAGGGACTATGAACAGGTTCATCTTGTGTCAGAATTGTCTAGAGCAGGGTTTCTTTGAGGCACACATATGTGTAAATTTATCAGTCTGCTTTTTCTTACATTGCTTTTGATAGGAAGTTAGTTTTGGTTAGATCAACCTGAATAATAAATCAATTTCATTCTTGGACCTTTTTCACTTTTATGTGGTTTTCCTGAGGCAGGGACCACTCATTCTGAAAACTGACTAAGCACCTTGTGGACCACCTCAGTCATTTGCTGTCTACAGGAAACACTCACCAGCAGTCCTCAAAGCAAGGCAAAATGATGATGTGGTTCTGAGCTCAGCAAGAGTTTGGATCAAGACACAACTACTTCACAAAGATGAAAAAATTTTGTCATTGCTGGAGGTCTGAATCCATGGGAGCTGAATACCTTTGAGAGAGCTAAAATCTGACTCACACCACAGGCAGCTCCTAGTACACTGCTCCCAATGAAATCCTCCCAGTGTGCTGATTGAGGAGGGTACCCCTGAATCCCCTTACAGGAGCTCACAGGAGGTGTTAGCCAAGAGCCCTTGCATTTTAGAGACAGAAAATTCAGTGCTCTGTAGTATTCTGAAGGCGGGAGACAATGGCTCCTTAGTCAGCCTGCTCCAGCAGGACTTCCTGCAGGAAGTCTGCTGCCCATGATCCCAGCTGGCACAGGGTTTCCTGAGTAAGTGCTGAAGTACTTCCAAGGATCTCAGATGCAGAACTTAGACAGTTCCCCCCTGACTTTTGTTAATGTTATGCAACTATTCTTCCCTGTTGATAATTTCTTGTAGACGTACATCCATAAGGCTCATGTATATTTCTTAATTTTGGCCTTAAGTTTGTTCTAGTACTGGACTTTTAGAAATCAACGACTAAGATTCCTAAAAGTGACATTTACTACAGTGGTTGAGTTTTATTATGCTTGTCTGATACAGCAACTGACAAGAATTTTTAAACATGGCAGTTCTTAAAGCTCAGTTAAAAAGATGTTCACTTGATCCAAATTTTCTAAAATAAATGTACTATTTTCCTGAGGCTTGATGTGGCCATGGATAATGATCCTTCCATAGAACACAGAGTGCCAATAACTAAGCTTTTGAAAAACTGTAAGAGTGCAATTCATATTGCTGGACACAGCTGAATTCAAATACTGCCAGTTACAAAATCCTTAAAAACATCAAAAAGCAGAAGAACTGCACATCTATTTTTACACCTGCCTAAGGCTTGTACACTGTTTATGCAATTTTACTCAAGCTGACTTGCCTTGTGAAAAAATTTGGAAAAATTCCAATGTTTTATTTACAGGCAGTTTTGTTGGCTTTCATACTTTTCCTTTTTATCCATTAATTGTGTTCAGGAAAAACTGGCAAAAAAATGATATCTGATCTTTCAAAACTAATTTTGCTGTACTTGTGACATCCCAGTTATGGTTTTAAATACTGCCATGAAGCATTAGAAATTCTAAGAGAAATTAAATTGTATTTACATGATAGTCATTACCATGTCTTTTGAGCCAAGGGTCTGCTGTAACTTTCAAAAATTGCATTGTAATAAGTAAAAACCCCACCCTGTGAAGCCAGCTTATATGTCCTATTCTGATGTTGGACTAAAATTAGATCGTCAGGAGTCCAAGAGAGAGAATGACAGAGTCATTCACACACCTACCTTTTGTTCCTACCTACATCTGGCAAAAAAATTGAGACTACAAACAACAAAATTCCCTATGTTTAGCCATTATTATTGCATCAAAAATATCCAGCAAAGTAAGTTCTCTATCAATCTAGTTTTGTCTGAGCCTGGTGGACCATACCTAATAATGAGAATTAGTTTAACTTCAATGACCTAAAAAAGCAAGATCTCTTCCAACCCAAACCATTCTGACTCCATGATGTGCCAATTAATTAATTCATTCATTCATTTATTCATTCTCCTTCTTCCTCCTGGGACACTTTAGTGTCAATACACTTCCTGGTCTTGGTATCTCCCTAGACTTGCAAGCATGAACAAGTACTCAGTGCATTCCTTCAGCTGTTGACAATTAAACAGGACACAGATCAAAACTTGTGATGTCTTATGAATCCATTGCTTTGGACTTAAAACTTCTACTAGCAATGAAAACTTCTACTAGCAACATCTTTAATCATCTTGTCCCAGAAACCATCCAAGAGCAGGACTCACAGCCACTTGCTTGTGAAGAAGATACTTCTGCTAGATTTTTACTTCTCAGGTAGCTACCACAATGCTATATTCTTAGAGAATTTTTTGGGAAAAGTGAATTGGGGAACTTTACTTTAAAGCTTCCTCTAAAAACTAAAACAAAATGGTTGTGAAAGCTTTTAAATGAACATTGACAAGCAACTTCTTTAAATACCCACACATTCTCAGACTTACTTTCTTGCACCACTCTTTTATCTTGTATAAAACTTAATGGATGACATATTTCATTCCACAAGTTGACAATGTTAAAAATGTGCTATTCCTTCTAGTTTTAGTATACGGCAAAGCTAGTGATAGCTAAAGGCGCTATGAGCGATATACGACTGAAGAAAAATGAGATTACTGCTGATAAGGAAAAAGAGACATTCATATCTTAAAAGAGTCTGAAATCCAGCAAAAATGATCCCCAGCAGCAGATGCCCCTCAGACAGACAATGAAAGAAAAATGGTGGAAAAGTACTCAATGTGGCTCATTGTTTCCTACAGCTGGAATGGCAGCAAAACGGAATAGGCTGCTGCCTGCATGAAGAAATCCAACCTCTCTGGGAAAAGCATAAACCAAAAATTACTAACAGTCTAACAAAATGAGCAGTAATTTTCCACTGTGGGAAAAGTGAAGTTCCTCTGACTTACCTTCTTTGGTAAAAGATACCTTTACTTTGGAAATGTTGCTCTTTTCAAGGCTATGATGCTGTTATCATCAACATTTATCATAATAATGATCAATTTAATGGAAGTGCAGTACAAAAGCCAAACCCCAGGCTGGAAATATGTATTAATGATTCTTTAACAAAAGGAATGAGAACATATGCAAATGTGAAATAGCTCCTCTCTCTGTCTATTAAAGTGTTCCTGGAACATGAATGAACATAATTTCAAGATGTCAATATTTCATGTTACAGTGCAACCCTTACCTTGTATCCTGATGATTTGATGTGCACTCCTCGCTTGGTCAGTGTGGATTTCATTCGGATGAAAAAAGAGCGCTCTAAAGTGTTGTCAGTGGTTAGCAAACTGGGGTTTGTAGATTCCACTAGGGAATAGAAAAAATACATATACACATAATTTAGATTTTATACATCCCCTCTAAGCTATCTTTCAGGTGCAATCCTTGAACTCACTAAAAATAAATGACTGATGGATGCTAAGAGTGTTGTAATCAATTTACCTCATTTAGAAAATGTTTATTTAGCAAAAAAGAAATTACAAAAATATACATATACTCAGTATGTCTAATTTTCAAGTAATTTTTCCCATAGAATTTTTAACAGAGATTTGTCTCATTAACTCTTTCTTGCACAATTTAGCTACGACTGGAGTTGGAGGGTATTACGCTAGAGTGTATGACATTGTTTTAAAAATTGCTTATCAGTATTTTGTAAAAGGCAAAGTCTCACTTAGGTAGCAATTCTCTCCTGAAATAGGCTGCACATTCTGCAGATTTTTATTCCCTACTCTCTCCTCAACTGCAGTGATACCTGAGTCAGTGCTGGATTTGTGTGCCTTGGTTTCCACATTACTGAGGCTAAATTAGGGCCTTTATTATCAATAAAACATTAAACAACCTGAAGGCAAGAATTCTTAAGTAAATGGCACATATTATTATTATTGTCATCATATCATCAATTTTTGGTGATTAATTGGTCATTAATGAAACATTTTTCTAGTCCAACTGAAGTGATATTAGGTGCTCACAACTAAGTATAGCTCTCACCTGCACTTCTCCCTCCCTTAACTGCAACCACTTAAATAACTTATGACCAAAATATTGTTAATGGGAAAATTCTGGAGCAGTTTACAATAGACAGGCATTATTTGAGATAAATTTCAATTTCAGTGAGGAGTTAACAAGGAACAAAAGAAATATTTTGAAACTGTACTTCTATGGTTTAGGAGAACCATACAAACTACTAGTAGAAAGTATTTCAGTATTTAAAATGCATTTGTTATACAGTCAACAGAAGTGCAAAAACTTGTTTGTGAGCTAAGGATTATATTGAATTGTCCTTGATTTAATGTGGTCAGCTTGTCTTGTGTTTGTGACATTTCAGCTCTGGTGTGATAACTGACAACAGTGTCCCTTTCTTTAGTGTGTCTCTTCAGATTTTCTTGTTTTAGAGAGCATGAATTTGATGTCATTTTAAATGTACAGCTCTTTATCACTCGAGGGAAAAGCAGAGCCATGTTATATTTAGTACTTTCATTTCTTCTGATTAAATATGAATTACTATGAAATTTTTCTCATCATCTAACACACCATAATACGCCAACAGCTTTTTAATACACTGTATAAGCACAAACTTCTGCTCTAAGAGTTTAATTTGCCCCTCTAATCCAATCACATCAACCTTATTTCTCTTATCAGAGATTCCCATTTTGAATTAAATGAGCTCATTAGTTTTAATCAAAAGCAGAGAGATCAAAACTTAAACGTAAATGCTTTAGATCAGAACTGTCAGTCAGCCGTGCAGTTCTATTTTACTAAAACACAAGATCAGAGACCCTTAGAACCAATTTTTTCTCGTAAGGGATGCCAAGAGCTTGAAGATGCTATATCCTTTTTTTTTTCTCCCAAGGACAGATTATACATTTAAGGTTAGACTTAATTTAGAGTATTTTTTTTTATCCTGGTGGAAATGGGAAAGTATGCCATTCTGCTGTTGTCTCTTTCACATTTATTGGTGTGGGTCCTTGGAGACCTGAACAAATGTGAAGCCATCACAATCCATGCAACAAACC
The DNA here is from genome assembly GCF_017590135.1 of Pyrgilauda ruficollis. Classification (NCBI taxonomy): domain Eukaryota; kingdom Metazoa; phylum Chordata; class Aves; order Passeriformes; family Passeridae; genus Pyrgilauda; species Pyrgilauda ruficollis. Next base: position 3,570,905 of record NW_024528044.1, on the reverse strand, counting down.
TGTCCTCAAAAAATTCAGCTCTGTTCAGCAGTATCACACTAGAAATAAAACTCTGAAGGGAAAGATATTTTTCAGGGTGTGGGACAGTGAAACCCTGAAACAAAATCACCTGGATAGCAGCAGTACTGGTAAGGTGAGGATCATAATTAATTATTATTTTTATTGTACAGTACAGTGCAGTAGTTAAAGTGTACATTAAGAAGCCACAGCATGGGTGCTTCCTGCTGTGTGAAGAAATGCTAAAATCAGCTTAACAAGTGTAGCTGTTGCAGTCCAGCACATTATACTCTAGTACAGGCAGTAAGTACAATATGTCCTCCTGTGTTCTAATGGTAATTACCTAAACATACAGAATTAAACACATGATATCTTATACTCAAAAAAAGATCAGGCTGTAATACATATGCAACATTCCCAAAAAATGGAAATTAAAATTTCTCTTTCATACACAGTTAAATGAAAGAAAGGATAACAACTGACATACCATAATGTGTACTTGGCATTGACATTTTTTAGGCACATTTAATCATATAGCATAAGATTAACATAATTTTGCTGTTATTATATTATGTACAAACCTATACATCTCTAAGTGAATATTATAAAGTGCACACATTTTATCCAACAGACTGGAACAGTGTCATACAAATATGTATTCTGAAGTGTTTGATTTTCTTTAACAAAAGGTATTTGAGAGTGTATGTGTGAGATGGGATTGGTTGCCTAAAAGTCCAGAACAGCTTATGAACAGCATCTTGAATTTCTCTCAAGAGAGAACCATTAGGACTGATACTGCAAATCTGCATTCAGAGTTGCACCCACCCACGGTAGGTACTATAACAATACTGATGGTGATTATGCATGCAGGATTTAAAAAACAGGATGTGCACAGAACAGCTCCATCGATGTCAGCGAGAAGTGCACAGGAATATTTGGAATATGGTCCATTATGAGTTCTCAGGTAACGGTTTTAAACAACTATCACTGAACTTTTTCAATTTTTTTTTCAAGTATGTCAAAGCAGACTTGCAATCTGAGAAATATCAGAATGAAACTCAAGAAATTAATTTTTGATTTAAAGAAAACTTATAATCTAAAACCTTTACAAAGCCTGAAATAAACAAGGTCCACTTGGCTTGATACTGTAGAAACAAAAGGCATCTTTTTACACTGAAAAATAAGGCTTCTGGCTTGAATTTACTGAGTTTAAACATACTGTTGAGTTATAAACTTCTGAAACTGTGAGTTTAGAATGCTAATTATGTGATAAAAGTCAATGCTTACTGCATGTGAATTAAAGTATTTTACACTGTCAGACTTAGAAGTAGAAAAAATAAGTCTGGGTTGTCTTTGCAAAGCAGGTAATTGTGTACTCTGTTGGGAAAGCACTTGCCTTTGTGTGCCCTTAAACATCTTCAGCAGATACTACTAAAGGAATAAACGTCTTCTCTTTCCACTCCCAAAGCTGATAATGCAGGATGGGATTTCTAGACACAAGGAACGCATGTTCCATTTCAAAGCGAATGAAGCTGCAATCTACTGTACCCATACGGAAGTGTCACAAATGTTAAAAAGCTCAAGTAAGAGCCACAGAGGCAAACGGGAAGATATTATGAAAGAGCAGCCAATTCACAAAACTGTTTTGTTGTCTTCTTAACTTACTGAGATTAGCTCTGTTGGTCAGAGCACCATGCTAGTAATGCCAAGGTTGTGGGTTTGATCCGCGTATGGGCCATTCACTAAGGAGTTGGACTTGATGATCCTTGTGGGTCCCTTCCAATTCAGAATATTCTGTGATTCTGTGAACTATTCTAAGCATTTTTTTTTGTGAACAAGCACAAAAAAATCTCTCATCCCTCAAAGGGCTTTGCTTTGGGAATGATCTTGGCCCCAGACCCCACAAACCAATCATGCACTGTTTAACTTCACATGCTGGAAGAGTTCCTCTGATGGCACATAAACATATCCACAGCTGTCTGGAGAACTGAGGTCCATGGCTCTCCTCCTGCAGGGATCTGCAGAGGTACTGTACACCTTGTGCAGTCTGACTACTTTAATGCTATGGAGCAAAACAATGTAAAGCAATGCAAATAATTGCTCTTACAGAGCAACAGTACAAGTACTGTCCCTATAAGTGATTCACAAGCACATTCAAATTTAGATAAACAATTTGTCCCCCAGGAAAAAAAGAAGTTCCACATTTGATTTATGTCTTAAATAACAAAAAGCTGCTACAGTAGGCTGAATAATGTTCACCAACTTCTGGGCTTTTTTCTTGACAAGCATTAAAAATAATTGAGAGGAGAAAAATGCATTTTTGCACGCCAAACAGAGAAAAAATAGGCTTCTCATTCTTAGGAAGAAAGGAAGTTATAGAGGGAAAACCAAAAACCAACCAAGGAATTTGAGATTGGTGGAAAAAAAACCCTTATGGTTTAACATAAAGGATTTTCTGGATTTTGTAGCATTTTAGGAAGGTTTCACCTGGCTTTCATTTCACTTCCTTGAAAACATATGTTCATACATTTTTAAAAAGACATTCTCAAACACCAACTATACAGCCAGCTCTTAAAAGTGAAACAAAAAAAGAGAACATACAAAACAGTCAGAAAAAGGGAGCTCTTTTCCTGTTGTCTTCTACAGTTGCAAACCTCTTCTCACATTTTCCTAAAGTCTTATAAACCTATATAGTCCCTATATAGACTATAAGTCTATATAGGGAACTGAGAATCATTATGTTCAGATTAATATATAGGTAATATAAATCTATCATTTTCAGTTGGACTAGATGCAGCTTTTAAATGTTTCTCTTTCTTCTGTGCAGTTTATTGTCTGTAACCAGGCATTAAAAGACTAAGAAAATTTAACCTTGAGTACTTAACTGCCTTTAATCAGAAAAGTGACTCTCAGAAAACCACTATTTGCCAAGATCATTCTCTTTCACTATCTTACAGATCAAATTTGATAATTTTATAAACTAAAAGATAGATTTTCACAACTACTAACCCAAAAAATAAAAGGCAAAAGCTACAAGTTAAGACAATTTATTTCCAAAAAGCGCAAGTTACTATACTTACCAATTGTGCAGATGAATGGTTTTAAGTGAAGTGGGTTCAGCCTGATCACAGGCTGGACATGGGCAAGTAGAGGAAGCTAAAATTTGTTCTAGGAAACTGCTGAAGATTCCTGGACTACTTGGATGAACCACTGTGGCCTATTTATGGACACTGGGAGCCTGCCTAGAGACCAACTAAAGAGCACAGAACTAGCAGCTCTATAGGTGCTCTATCAGTCTCTCCAGTGTGCTCAGCATCCTGCAAAATCAAGGACTATATGAACTACTTATTTAACATTTTGGGTGGCAGAGGCTCATTCATTCTTCCAAAGCAATACCGTTTCTAAAAGGAGGAATAACATTTTTGCTGTAAGCTGTCCCAGTTGTAAACAGGAACTTGAAATGCTGAATAACCAAATTTGGATCTGAAATTCATGGTACTTTTAGGTGACTGGGTAAAACTCATAAAATTTTTGGTTTGTGATTTGCTGTAAAACTGAAGAAGTCAAGAACTTGACCAGATTTTAGGTGACTTAGTTCCATTCCTTCCTTTACATGGGGGGAATAATACTGGAAGCTGAATAAGGTATCACTCAAAAGGGGAAGATTCAGGACAGCTCTTTCAAAAAAAAAAAAAAATGGAAAGAAAGATGACTTCTTATAAAGAATTTATATCTAGGTAATGTTTTTAGACAAGATAATAAACTGTTCTTTTTCATCACCCTACCTCCAAGATTAAGACAATACACTTTTCATGACCTATAGGCCTATTAGAAATTCAAAGGCATATAAACTTTAAATGCTATCAGACTCCTGTTGAAAGCCAGATCTTTTAATGGTTTTTATTTGTTGGGTTTTTTTCCCTACTCTTATCTCTCCAAATTTTCCAGATCCAACAACTGATGGTATGGCCTAGATTGTCTTATGCAAAATCCTTAATTTTTTGCAAACAATTTGACATTGAAGCATTACACATAATATATTTATTTCATTTCCTTCACAAATTTTAAAGAATATGCTATATATATTTACACCTAGAGATTTCAATATTTTTATAATCACTGTAATTACTGGCCTATGGTCCACAGGTAACGGTGTACACTGTTCAACTTAGATGTTTATTTGAAACTGGGAGAACAAGAGACTAATTCAGATATATCCACGTTTTTTAAATGTGATACAAGTCCATGCATTCAAGCAAGACACAACTCAGTGAAGCAGCAGTGAATACAACAGCCAAGGAAGTGAGAGAACATGTTTAATATCTGATCTACTTGCATACTGTAGTTTGGGCATAAAAATGGCTGGATCTGCAGAGAAATAAGCCATGCTTTGGAAAGTTATCCTGTAGTATTACAAATAATGAGCTTACCCTGTTTGCTTTTTAATTTGACTATTCCCAGGTACTGACTGTAGGAGAAACTGAAGTAAAAACTCAGAGGCAGGCATTTCATATTATCAGAGACATTTTTGAATGTTCTACTATCCTTGCAGAAACAAAGTAATCTGAACTACCCTTACTGGACTAATTATCACAGAATCACAGAATCATAAAATGGTTTGGGTCAGAATGGACCTTAAAGACTGTCTAATTCCCACCCCCCCCGCCATGGGCAGAGATACCTTCCACCAGCGAGGCTGCTCAGAGCCCATCCAGCACGGCCTGGAACACTTCCCAGGGATGGGGCGTTCACAGCTTGGGCAAACATAGTGTCCACCTTTCTCATAGTAAAGAATTTTCCCTCATATCTAATCTAAACCAAATCTCCTTCAGTTTATGACCACACCCCCTTGTCCTGTCACTACATGCCCTTGTAAAAACTCCCTCTCCAGCTTTCTTGTAGCCCTCTAGCTACTGGAAGGCTGCTCTAAGTTGTCCCCAGAACCTTCTCTTCTTCAGACTGAACAATTTAATTCTCTCAGCCTTTCCTAGTATGAGAGGCATTCCATCCCTCTAATCATCTTGTGTCCCTCCTCTAGTCTGTCTCCCGTGTAGGTCCATGTCCTTTCCTGTGCTGGGACCCCAGAGCTGGATGCAGCCCTTCAGGTGGGGTCTCACGGGTGTGGAGTAGAGGGAGGGAGTCCCCTCCCTCACTCTACTGGCCATGCTGCTTTGGATGTAGCCCAGAACAGGGTCAAGTAATACTTTATTTAATGCCTCAAAGCTTTCCTTCTTGTGCATCTCCTTCTATTTCTTCTTCTTCCAGTCTAGAAATGTCTTATCACGCTATTAATTCCCAACATATGCAATTTGCTTCCCAGGTAAATTTTATCCCACAGAACTCTACATATCTGGTAAAATAAAGAATGAATTAAGAGCCAGGACAGAGCTATAAATAAAATATTGCCAGGATGAAACTACGAGTAAGATTTTTGTTACACTATGACATTGAAAGACAGATTTTACAACAAATTTTGGTATGCCAGTGATCTGTGAAAGACATCGGGCTTTTTTGTTTGTTTGAAAACAACATGATAAAGATTTGTTATTAACAGAGCTAATCATGATAGGAAACCTTAACTTTGAAAAGTGTTCAAAAATGTTACAGTCTACTGGGCTTCAATCCATTATCTAAACACTCACAAATGTACCCATACTCATCCAACAGAGCAGAACAACTCTTGAAGAGCTGTTATGGTCTTGTGAGTGAGCCATACATAAACCATCCTGTGTATGAAGCTCAAACTTCCCTCTACACTTTTACATGTAAGGTTAATTTATTTTAAACAGTGGAATAAATAATCTGACCTCACCTGGTTTCATATGAGGTTTCATATGAGGTCAGCAACATTTCCAAGGTGCGGTGAAAGTCCCAAAGAAAATTAGCACAGTGATAGCATTTCCTTACTGTTCACTCACTTTGCAGTTTATTCTAATAAAGTTTGAAACAGGACAGACCCAGTGGATGGGAGAAGTCCTGATATTAGGAGTGTGTAGTATCATAAACAAGAGTACATCTCTCTTCTATTAAGGAATGTTTATGGGAAAAAGAAACTGGGAAATGAGAAAACAACAAAGGAAAAAAAAAAGACACTGACTAGTTTTGAGGGTAAAAACTTCACTGAATTTCCCAAGGACTTTATGGTCCTGTGAGGAATAGAGGACTAGATGTTTAATCTTCTTTGAGAAGTGGCTGGTTTCCACAACTTAAACGATCATTATCCTTGCTGAGAAGCTTCTTATAAACAATTTTAAGCATTTTGTTTCAGCACAAAACTGCCATTAAATGCTGATGTTGCTCCCCCTCTTTCCTGCACTAGAAAACTGAGGGTATTTTCTCTTTCTTGCTAGTTTTCTGCTCTTGCCTAGTAACTTGTGAATCATTAACTGACACTACAGAGCGTAGCTGTGAAAATAACTGTGGTTTAGAGCTGCCAATAATGGCCCACTAAAGTTCCTTCCCAGCACATGGCATAAAAACACCTCCAACAAACATTAAAAAGTCCCTTCTGATGTTGCTTAACACTGCCAGCCTGCATGGGCTTAAAAAGCACAATAAAGAGGTTGCTTTCCAGATTTTCATATGCCAAATGGGAGGTGCTTTTTGGTGAGGCTTTTCCCTGAGGGAAAGGAGAGCAGCTGAGTTACCTCACGCTGAAAAGTCTATGTTTGGATGATCCCACTCTAGGGAAACATAGACAAGTGCCACAGTCAAGCTGCTGCTAGTGGATGTGTCTGTACTAAGCAACTAAGCAGTAGGAAAGTTCAAGAGAAAAAAAGGAGCATCATAAAGATACTCTTTGGGAGCACATGACATCCAGCAAAAGCCATTATGCAGCAGCCTGAGTATGCCAAGGAACAACAGTATGAATACAAAAAGTGAGTGTTTGAAGTCTTAGTGGAATTCCCTGAAAATATAGCCACTTGAGGAATCTATTTCTTCAGAAAATACCTTTTGTGCTGCTGGGATATTTGGGGGATTCTATTTTCAATACCTGTGTTCTGGATCTACTGGAGCAATGCTTTTATCACGACTATAAAATGGTTATGAGCCAATTCCTCATATGAAACAGTCAGTAACAGTGGAGCTTTTTAATGACAAACATGATGTCAGACAAAGGGCATCAGGACTTAGTCTTTGTACTACAATACAAAATAACAATACATAAACACCTTTGTGAAAGCAGCTTGAAACCCCATGTTTTCTATTAAAAAGTCATGTTCAATCTTCACTGTTGATAGAACAGAATAGCTAACACAGAGAACACTGTATATCAGAAAGGTCAATAGTTATTATGAGCTACAAATATATTTTTTTCCATCCTTCAGGCTGTTTAGCGCATATCACAGCATGAGCAGCTGTCTTCTTTAATGCTTTTAAAATTAGAATCCCAAAGAGGAAGAAAAAAAATTACATTTGCAATGATTGCTCTTTGCTTTTGTAAGTTTACTTTAATACACTATTTTATATACATGAATTTTCCATGCAGCCTAACCAAGGGGCAGTTACTGGTTGCTAGTATCTACTGGATTGTTACATCAATGCATATAGAATCCTGACAAAAAAAATCACTTTGCACAAATTGTGTAACCTTGTTGAATAACCTGTCTAGAAAAGTACGTAGCTACTGGGCATACGTTTAAACCAGGCAAGTGCACATGTGCAAACACAGACTGATCTGCTAATGGTGAACAGTTTCTGGCTGAGCAGCAATAAACAGAGGGGGCCACCATTTTCTGTTCACACACTGAAAAATTAAAAAAAAGGGTGGTACGATGGTGGCAGCATTTGACCTCTCACATTTTTCAAACGTGGCAAGTATCTGGGTTCATCTTTGCTAACAGTGAACAACTACTTAACACTGCAAAGAGGTTTCCATTCTCTTTGGATTTCTATCACGTTGGCTCTATCAAACTGTTCCACTTTCCAGGTTTAAATTTTTTCTGAATGCATATTGGTGTGTCAAATGCAAATAAGTACTCTATAAATATTTTGAAGCATGAAAGGCAAGAAATAGTTTTCTTTATAAAACAAATTTTTAGCTAATTTAGAATGGTTCAATGATAAGAACTCATGCAAGTTAAATGTATAAATGTCTAGATGAATTGTCATAAGTTTAATGTTTTGTTTACAGATAACTTCATCACTGGACAGTCAGTGGCAATAGGCATGGTGCTAAGCACAATGTCATGGCTTCAGAATAATATATCTCAGAATATAGTCAAGTGACACTTTTTCTTACAAAAAAATACATTTTCACATACTCAGAATCTACCTATCCCTGTCAAAACCAGGTTTAACTAACACTGGTAATTTTCAATATAAAGAATAATGGAAAAAATGAAGAAATATAGCCTTTTTCATACTTTGCCAAACAATTAGCACTAAAAAAATCCCATAAATATAAACATGAAAATACTTGTGTCCTCAGCACTGTGCATCCATAACATTTCCATCATTACAAGACGCTCTGTGCAATTGTCCCTTCTCATCTGTCACATTGACACTGCATGACCCGGTCCAGGATAAGATGAATCAGACAGGCTGCTAATCCTGCAGCTTCTGAAGGATTTGCTGGCACAGCTGGGATAGTGGGTAGCTGATACTGTTGGGACGTGCTGCTCAGCCGGTACTGCTCTCAGAAGCAGCCCTCACCTCCAACACTGACGTTCCTGACTGAAGAACAGGTAAGAGACCCAACTGCCCAGGTTTCCCTATAGCTCTGTCCCTGACTAGAACTGCTGCCTTGTTCCTGTTACAGTATTTTCTCCTCAGGGCAGCATATTAAATTAAAATATGGCAACAATACTCCCAAGGTACACCAAGAGAGTTCTTACACAGACAAGTTAGCACTTACAGATTTCTTTGCTTATGCAGAATTTATAAAAAAGCTGAAAATAATGACAAGTGCTATGCCATTGAAATTCAAAAGGAGTTGAGAACAAGTATCTCCAAAAATGACAGACTTGAGTCTGCTGAAGAAAAAAACCCTAGGGGTAGTTTCCGTGGGCTGCAGCCATGCATTATTCTTGGAAAACTATTCATTCAAATTATTTAGTAAAAACAAATGTCAAGTGGACTGGACATCTTACTTTTATTATATTTTCTGCCTTTATCTATTTATTTTTGCATTGTGGAATTAAGAAGGTTTTTGACAGACATAATCAGAACCTGTCATATAACACAGGAAGCAGCATGCTAAAAATCAGCCCACACTGCAGATATTTTGGCATATTTATCACAAGGCTTGAATAGTAAACACTTAACAGACAGATTTCTGGGGTATTTTTTGGTATTTAACAATTAACAATGGGAACAATGACTTTTTTTTTTCCCATAATGCCCCTTCAACTCAAGCACCGAACAAAACAAGGCCAGACCCATGATAATAGGAATAAGGTGATCAATAAAAATAGTTCTTCCTTTTTTTGGTAATCCATTTTTCTTCCTTCAGTGTTTGCAAACTGAGTAAATTGAAGAATGAGCTTTTAGACACTGTCAAAACACGGTATGATTGGTGAAATTTCAATGGTACAGTATTTTCTGAGTTTCTCTGAGTTAAAATTTTTCTACATTGTATCTTCACAATCCTGGAGCTTGAACTGTTTCTTTTTTCTCCAAGTCTGAAGATCACCCCATGGATTAGTAAATGATTGAGGATTGTCTCTTAAAAGACTCTTTTAAAAACTGTCAGAATCAACCCGAGACAAAGATTTATTATGAACTATTTAAAGGGCTTAATATATGTATCCCCAAAGAGCCCTTGGAGCAAACTAGAAAGGAAGAATGGAAATCTCAAAGAATGGGAAAAATCTCCAATGCCCCACTTTCTTCACACCATGATTACTGTTTACTCAAAGGATAAAATGCCTAACCTGTCACATGCAGTCTTCAGAAGCTATGTTATTGCTGATGTACAGTAAAAACCCAAAACAATGAGCCTTCACAGCAATATGCCTAAGAAAGGCAGCTGTAATTTGCTTTCTAACCTGTCCACTAGCACACTAATGTGGATACATCTTGTAGAAAACGCTGATCTCCTGACCCAGACAGCAATCAAACAGCTGCCAGAGCGTTTGCTGTCATATAAGCTGTGACCATTACCTTAATTATACGTTACCACGTAACAAACCTTCCCTAATGAGCAACTCTTCTCCCACCCGTGCACCAGCTAACCCATCCGTCCTTGAGGAGCATCACTGCAGATAACTTCAATTTGAAAAGCATATTCACATGCAGTACTTCCCACAGATAAAGATATGCTTTACATAAAGATATGTAAAGGGAATTATAAAGAAATGTATAATATATAATTGGCAAACTTTAAGTGAAGCTGGATATGACCTTTAATTATATGTTCACATACAAATATATCCATCTTGGCTTATTTCTTTGTGTTTATGGAAGTGCCTAAAGTACTTCCACAATGATATGTTTCATTTTGAGACTAAGCCCAAAGGAATGGTACGTGAGTCATGGCTCACACAAATGCTTGCTTTCCCTCTGTGGTACCAACTTCTAGCAGGTTACATTTTCAGTTCACTTCTAGCTTTTATATCCTTTTTTCCCCCTTCTATTGTCAGGTGTTAGGACATTCCCATTTAACTTACAAGACACCATATCCTTATAAGTAAATAAAAGCTTCTCTCAGAAATTATCAGTGTTCTACCTCAGATGCAGTACTGGAAAAGAGTGAGGCATAGGAACCTGGTTTTGGTCTACCTGGGTTATTAATCTCTCTTCTTATGGGATAGTTTCAACATTTTAGCCCTTCATGCTAAATGCATATCTAACCAAAATAATAGTGGGAAGCATCTGCAGACTTCCCATCTGCTGTGTGTTTTACTTCAGTGGGCAAAACACTTAAAAATGCAGCCATTACATCAAAAGATCAGGAGGAACATGAGAAGGACCTAAATAGAAGTCAGAGCAGACAATTGAACAGCAGAGCAACAGATGAAATTTCATACAAACAAGGGCAAGATGTTGCAAACTTCTGAAGAAACAGAAAGTCTATATTCAGGAGCTTTAAATAATTTTAACAAGTCAATAAAAGAAAATGAAAATATCTCAGTGAAAACACCTGCTCTGTATGGAGACTGTTATAGCTAAAGACTTAAATGACATGTTAGAAGACAATAAAAATAATTTAAAATTAATAAATTTATAAAGAAAATATTACTTTTCCATTATTTAACTTTATGGACCAGACTTTAAATTTGGTATTATGTTTAATTCTAGTCATCTGTTATTAAAAAAGAGAATAATGGAAACAGAAAAACTTTAGAAGGACATCTGAAGAGAGATTAATGGGATTATAAATATGTAGTTTTGAGAGCTTTGAGATAAATGTGACAAGAGATTCATACAATAATCAGTGATACATTAAAGATAGAATAAGAACAGGATATTTTCAATAAATTGAAGGGAAAACACATTTTGAACTGATAAACACAAAATTATTGAAATAAATATTTTTCACCACACAACATGTAATCTATACAATTATCTATCTATCTATCTATCTATCTATCTATCTATCTATCTATCTATTTCAAAAGAAGGACTAAATATCTCTAGAATAACCATGCTACATTACGCATAATAAAATTTGCATGAGATATCAAGTGTTCTTATTCAACTTATATGGGACAGTTACCATACTGAAGATTTTACATGTGATTTGGAAGTATTTAGTACCAACTACTCTAAATGATAAGATAGTGGGCTAGATAAATACTCAACATTCACTTATATAAAAGTTCCTGTGTTACTATGAAATTCCTCTTCCATCTAAATATCTGTAGCAGGAAATGCTTCTCTTGTTTACTCATCCCCCACTCCCTGTGGCTTATAATTCTCCAGTAGTTTCTAAACATTCAGTAACATAGGAAAAAAAAAGGTCTTCTCTTTTCTTAATTTGCTGGCTTTGAATTGGAACATTCTTATGACCTTTCTCTAGAAATTATGAACAGCAACATAAAGCTGATTTGTATTAAGGTTGGAGTAAATTCTGAAGCTAAGGAAAACTGCGGTGAACCTCTTGCCAGTGCTTCTCTTCTTTGAGTACTGAAAAATGTAGGTACTTTCAGCTGAAGACAATACAGGTCCTTGAATGGACTAAACATTCAGTGACCATCTTGGTAAAGCTTGTACAGATACATTAACCAGAAAATGAACTCCCCAATACAGAATGCTGGAAAACTGGTAAGAACAGATAAGGAGAAGGCTAAGGTACTCAACATCGCTTTCGTCCATCTTCAAGGGCAACCTGACTTCCCACACCTATTGAGTGGAGGGACAGCAGGATGGAGACTGGGGGAGCAAAGTTCCTCTCACTGTAAGTAAAGATCAGGTTCATGACCATGAACCTGAACATAGGTAAGGCTATTAGACACAATGAGACACATTTCACAGTCCTGAGGAAATTGGCTGATATAGTTACCAAGCCACTCTTGATGAGATTTGAAAAGTCATGGCAGTCAGGAGAAGTCCCAGGTGACTGGAAAAAGGGAAATACTGAACCCATCTATAAAGGGTAGACCCTGGGAACTACTGCTCAGTCAGCCTCACCTCTGTGCCTGGGAAGGTCATGGAACAGCCTTCTAGAAGCTGTGCTAAAGCACACAGAGGACAGAGAGGTGGTTTGGGACAGCCAGCATGGCTTCACCCAGGGCAAGCCCTGCCTGACCAGCCCTGTGACCTTCTGTGATGGTGTGACTCTGTCAGTGGACATGGGAAGAGCTACAGATGTCATTTATCTGGACTTCTGTAAAGCCTTTGACAGGTTCCTCCTCAAATTGTTCTCTCTAAATTGGACAGTAAGTTTAGATTAGATGTGAGGAAGAAATTCTTTACTATGAGAATAGTGAGGAACCCGCTGCCCAGAGAAGTTGTGGATGCCCCAACCCTGAAAGTGTTTCAGGCCAAGTTGGATGGGGCTATGAGCAACTTGGTGTAGTCAAAGGTGTCCCTGTCCACGGCAGGGGGATTGGAACTAGATTATTTTTAAGATCGCTAACAACCCAGCCTATTCTATGGACCTATGATGATTTCTACAGAACTGAGAAGTTCCATCCCCCGGCTGGCCTAAGGTGTCTGCCTTTGCAGACATTTATATATATACACATTGAATATATATACATTTATATATCCAACATGTTCTCTACATTTTCCCCACTCTACTACTTACATGGGAAAAAGCAGTGTGCAAAGCTTGCCCACTGCCATTATAGGATTTCTTTATGAAGAATCTATGCTTAAATTGATTTCTTTAATCACTACAGATTATCTTTAAGGATAAAAGATTGTATAAGGCTTTGTAGAGAGTAATAATTATAAGACTGTTTTTCAAGAAATTATAATAGAGATGTAGCATATTACATATTGCAGACAGTTTTGCAGTCAGATTATACCCTGCACATTAAAAATATTATTATAAGAATTTTAATTTAATCCTGGTACATTTTTAATGAACAATTATGAGGTAATTGGGGAAGACCGTGAATCTTATGTGTAAATATATTCTACAATACATGTATGTCTTGCTACAAAAAATAAAAATTGTAACAGTGAATTAACATGTTTTAACAAAATATTACATAAATTCTTAAATACTGTAAAATATAACTTGTTATATGAAATTACTTTTCAAAGCCAAAAGGTAATATAAGACCAACAGTGGTCCATGCTCTCTTTGTACTCTCTTACTGCCTTAGTCACAACACAGATCATTAAATGGCTTACTGGTCTATGGAAAAAGAGTTTTCTGGGTCAAAAAATTTAATTTCAGAGTGAATTTGATTAATTAACATTTTTATCAAAATACAAAAGAAAACTCTGATCTCCAAAAAGATTTTGTAAAAAATATTTGGGTTTTTTTCTACTTAGACACTCCAGTTAGTCCTAGAAAATCCCAGCACAATGCAAACAGTGACTTCATATACAAAATGTTAGTAACTGCTTAATATAATCAGGTGTTAGAATAATGATAATGATTACCTCATCATATTGGTAATTTTTGCATTCTGTTAGCAAATTTTGCTTTTGCTAACATGATGCAAAAGTTGTTAATATAATGAGTCTCATTGTATTAGCAACTTTCTATCACATTAACAAAGATTAAATTTGCTAATGTAATATGACAGTCACTAACGTAAGATTAGTGTAAACAGAGACCAAAGTCTCTGTAGGCCTGCTAAAGGTAATGCTGAACATGTAAGCAATGCTCATTTGTTTTTCCTTTGCTAGCTATACCTTGAGTGCTCTGTGTCACATCCATTGGCACTCCCTGAATGTGTTCCAGGAAGGTTCACTTTATGGAACACTGGCAGCCATGAGACAATTAACTTTTGATGCAAAATCATCAACCATAAAGTGACTTGTTGGAAGATAAGTGAGTCATGTAAACAGATCAGCTGATATTTATACAACATCGAGATGTGTTCATGAAAACTGACATTAACAATATTGCTGATTAATTTATATAGGACCTCCCATGATGAGTATACTGATGCCTACAGAAATATTGAAGAGTTACAGCAAACATCCTTGGACTACATTGGGGTCTCCCAAAAGAGACTTCACATATTAGGAATTTATGGCATAAATGCCACAGCATTATAAGAGACAAAGAGCCTGAATACAATGAACTTTTCACTTATATAGCACAATGTCAAAATGGCTGCTCAACCCCTACACACCTGCACAAGTGACTTGGGAAGTAAGATACGACATGTATAAATAAAGGAAAATTAGGGGGCTTTAGCTGCATCAATGATCCCTCACTCCTCCTGTAACATTGGCACCATTCACGTTCCTGGGGTAATGCTTTCACCTCCTCCACCCAGACTTCAAGGGAGGATCCCGGACTTGAGGAGCCACAGAGAAGCTGCAGTCCTTTGTGAGTATGGAAATACAGGTCCCTCTTAGCAGAGGAAGCCTAACCTTGCCTAAATGGTCTGATTTGAATGAGCATCTGAGTAAGGTGCTGTGTTAAAGAAGAACTGCGACAGACTGTTACTATAAGAGAAGTGAAGCTTGCTCTCACCTTCTATTTTGAGAATTTTAGAGACTTTTAGGACAAGCTACATACCAAATCTAATCACTATTCTTATGTCTTCTCTCAGAGCAACCTAAAAAATCTAAGTGCTCCTTCCTGAAGTCTACATGCATCCAGTGTTGGAATATACCAGACTACAACATGTGGGTGCCAAAATGCAATTCTTGTTTGACAGAAGTGAAAATTAAATGCAACAGTTAGTCAACACAAGAACTATTTACAGTAGCAAGCAGTTAAACACCACTAAAATATTCTGAGGAGAAAAATCAACTGTTTGTCTACAGTCTAGGGTGAAAAACTATGATACCAGAAAGGCAGTAGACACAAGCTTTTGGTGAATAACCTCAGCACAGCCTCATGCAAAGAATGGCAGCCACTTGATATATAGTCTCTCTTCCCTCCAGAAAAAACACCAGTAAATTCAGCCCATATGATGTAGTAACAAAAGCTAACAGCAAGCAGGATTCCTGCAGAACAGAGCTGCTGAGCAAACTGGAAAACCAGTAAGTCAACTTGAAAACTGTGCAGATAAATAAAATGTATGCTCCAAATTTTCATTTGCTTTGTGCTTGATTTGATTTTACAGCTGTTGAATAAGTTTTGTGGTCAAGCACTAAAAAGTTAGAATTTGCACGTGTGGATCATGGGAGCTGTGAAGTCCTAGATCTGATGGCACAACTGCAGGCACAATAACCAGCTATCAAAGTAAAGGAACGGGCTGATGGGGGAGCTAGATATTTAAGAAGGTTCATCAGTTGAATACAAAGGACCTTTTGACATCAGAGGAAGTTAAAACTGGATTCACAGCTTTATGTTAATATGTAGATTTCTTTTACTATAAACAGCAGGCTGAACTCAAGAAAAACTAGTTTTATGATAAATGATAGTTCATAATACTAAAATATAAAAAGGAATAATCATGAGTTTTCCACTTCTTTTCCTTCAGTTCTTGGAATGTGATTTCTGTGAACAATTGTTTAATTAGAAGACCATTTCTTTCAGTGAAGTGTAAAAGTGAAGCCCTAACCACTTATTGTTATGAACAGTATGTGTTTTTTTCTTTGTTACAGCAGTATTTCTGGGGTTGATTCATGACTGAATTCTAATATGGCAAACTGTATTCTGCTGATCTAAATTGCACTGGCACAGGTTTTTTGGTGGTTTTTTTTTGTTTGTTTTTTTTTTTTTGTTTTGTTTTGTTTTTTTTTATTTTTTAATGCAGAAATCCTATTCTATCTTGGCCAGTTTATTTGACTCTGACAGTTCACAGCTGAGCAGTTCAGAGGAATACACAGGTGAATTCCTTAATTCACCTCACTTGACAAAAGCAGGACCTGATCCTGCAAGTCAGCTTTAAAATTGCATTTGGAAGCTGTCATGGAAATCATGTGAGAGAAAAACTGGTTCTCACCATTTCAGAAAATTAGGTCACTTATTTAGGACATTAAAAAGAACTTAGGAGTTATGACTTGAGGCACACATTATATATTTCTTTGCCAGTGTAGTCTCCCTACCTAGTGCAAAGAAATAGATTCCTAATAATGTAATTATAATAAGTTAATCTGTCTTTAAAAGTTCCTTTAAAGACATATTTCATGATACAATTTTATGCTGTTGTATGAATGATGATGGGCCTTTTTTCACAAAGCTTCCATAGTGCCAAAGATCTTTGGATTGAGCACAAGGAAATTTAGGTCATACAAGTATAACACCATGAAACAACCAAAGTCTTAATCAGGGCAGAAACCCTAATGGCAACTGGGGCAGGTGTTTGAGGAATATATTGTATTCTTCTAAGGCACAGCCGAAGAGAGGGGCAAGTGACATGAGAAGCAGGAGAAACAAAGTAATTTGTTGACATTTTTTCCCCTGTGTGCTTTGTATCACATAATTGCAGCATGCATTGCGCACAATTTTACTCTGGTGTTTTCAGCTGAAGCTTAGCCTGTTTGTAAAATTTCCCAGTCCCACTGACAACCCTCAAACATATCCATGGATTAGCAGAGGATTGTGTTAGAGGAGATGGCCAGGTCTTTCTGGTCCAGTGCCACATCCATCCCTGGACACCTGAGCCATGGTAGAATCTCTGACAGGGGCAGCAGTTCCAGGATTGATGTCATCTGCAGGCCAGCCACTAGAAGTCAGCAGTCACATACACTCTTGCAATCAGCAAAAAAACCCTAACAACCAACGTGTACAGGATAAGCGTCTAGCTAAATGCAATCTATGCACAGAATCCTGGATTCCTCCAGAGCACCTCCGCGTGCCAAGAGCTGCCCAAACACGCACCCTTCTAAGCACGTGGAAGGTGAGCAGCCCCCAGACTTTGTACATGACAACTTCACTACAGTGTATAAAGCAAGACGTGGGCATTGCTTTTGCATGGACTACTGAGCTGCCATTTCAGCACCTCTCCTGGGCTCCCTGTGCCTGGAAGGGAAGCCCAGTTCATGGGGGGGAAGGACTGAATGGTGCATGGGCCTTCAGGCATTCGTGTGATTGAATAGCATCAGGAAAATGCAGTAACTACCATGAAAGTCGCTGGGCTGGATATGTCCAAACAAAAGCCGTAGTATTACCATTTTGTCCTTAGACAACAAACTATTATTTTTAGTGTCATGTGCTGTATTACATTATTTGATAAAAGTAAATGCAAGAGTTTGCCAGATGACTTGATTTCTATCCTTGTCAGATTATTTTGTTTAGTTTCTGATGAAAACATAAGACAAGCTTTGCAAAATTATTTTTGTGGATTCTCTTTTCCGCTTCTTTTTCCTTCCTATTGCCATGTATAATCTATTTACCTATGGCTCAATCATTGATTTATGTCCACTGGGATGATAGATACATATCCTGTAAGTGATATCAGCTTTTTTTTTGGTACATTATATGCACAGAGAACAGATACTCTGAATTGCATCTGTGAATAAAAGCATTGCAAATTGTTATTAATTATACTCTAAGGAAGATGTATTCTACTGTTGAACTTTCAGAAAAAGGAAAAAAAAATAATAATTCTTCCTTTTACTGAACAATTTTTTCCTTCATTATGGAACAGCTGAAGAACACAGTATTGCTTTTACCATGCAGTTCTGAAAATGCCAGTTGGGTGAAAACATACTTTTGGGTACTTAAAATAAAAATATGAAAAAGTTACAATAGCTTGCATGGAAGCTCCCCATGTCCGATTAACAAAAATAGCCTTTGAACTGCAAAGAAATTTAGTGATGATTACTGTTCACTGAAAAAATAACACCAAATGTTATTCATCTATTTCTTTTCCTGACCATGTGTTTATCTATCATTTTGCAGTTTTCAGCATAGCAGATGTGCTATAACAGAAACAGCAGCTACAGTATTTGCTCCACATATAGAAACAACAAGCAAATGTGACTCATATCCTGGATAACATTAAACAAAATGGAAGAGTGACAAAAAAAATCTGTTAGTCTAACAACAGATTTTAATTGCAAACTAAATTGAAATTCATTTGTTTAAAAAAGTGTTTTCAAATGTTAACTCACAGATTTATACCATCGTATTTGCCAAAAATGTTAATGTTGTGAGGTAAAATCCTGTTTCTAATGAGGTCACTAGAGCTTTGTCACTGCATCTGGGGGCAAGAGCCCATCTCGGTCCTTTATTTGGTTCCCCAGATAATTTCATGTACACCACACAAGCACTGAGCTTTCACTTGTCTTAAAAAAAATTAAAAAAATCTTTAAGGCTGCAAATGATTAAATGCAATTAAGGATTTGTCCATAAAAATATAATCAATAATTATCATTCAGTGATTGGCTGCAGAGACCTGGACTTGAAATATGAGCTATTTGTCAGAGGGCAAATGCAAATGTCTATAACACAAGCAGGTTCTCTGCACTTGACCTATTAAAACTTTGTTTGCTATTTTACTTGCTGGAGAACAAGTCATGCAGAAAGGTGTTGAGGAAATGAGCCAGCGTGTTCCCCAGGTGATATAAATGCTTTATCAAACTGATCCCTGCCTTGTTATGTAAACTATACCAGGTAGCGTTCATTTTAAACAGAGAGATAAACAGATCTAATATGCTTCAGGGCGTCATGCTTTATGCATGAACTGCTTTTTATTTTTATATTAAAGATTTTCCTGACACAACCCTTTGCAATGAAAGAAAGCTCCAATATAATGTCTTAACTACAACCACTGCAGCACCTGGAAGTTCAAAGTATTGAGACTGATATTCCCTGATCAGATAGTCCCATGTTAACCTGTTTAATTAATTCTTAATAAACAATTAATTTTTTAGTGAAATACCTCTTGCAATGAGAAAGTCTCTCACCAAAGATAAATGAAGAAATCCTCTGAGAAGAAATCTATAAATAACTTGGTCTATCTGTCTATTTACAATATTTAGCTACGTACCCTTTGTTTTCACTTGTCTGATTTATCATTTGTTTTCTTATTTATTTTACAATTTTCAATCTGAAGTGATATCAGATAGAACATTCTTAACCTTTTCAGGAGTAATATTCTGTTTCTTTTTATAGCAATGGGATTAAATTCTACTTTCAGTTTTCATAGGAGAAAATGCAGAATATCACTAAGATTTCAATTACTTAAGATTTAGGTCCATAAGCAAGACCAGAATTTAGTCAACTGTCTTGAATTTGAGATATGCAAGTTGAAAGTGAGCACATTTATTCTCTTATTACAAAAATGGGGCTACAGAATATTACAAGGATCCACTTTGAGAATTGTGTACACTTTTACCATAAAAATTATTAAAAAATTCCTTGATGTTGGTTTAATATTCAATGTCATACTCTGAAATTTTAAGGATAATTATAGAACCCTATTTTCTTAGACCTGTATAAGAAGAAAAAGTTAAAAAGTCTTATGTGGATTGTCATATACACAGAAATATTTTTTATCCTACCTTAAATAAGATTTGAAGTACACTTTCCAATCTGAGCCTTAACTATGGAGCCACTAGAGATACCCTTGTTATTTACCTGCTTCTTCAAACAGAATTGTATGAATGCACGTTTGTACGTACTAGTCCAGATATACATATGTGTATTCAAATGGCTTTTGCATATCCTCCTTATAATTTTCCATTGATTAATTAATTAAAAACAGTTGGTCAAAATGCTTTATAGAGCACTATTTATATTATACTCAACACAACAGTTGCAATAACTTTCAGGCTGATAAGACTAGTAGGTTTAGCCTGCCTCAGCTCACATTTTCAAGGCTGAAAAAAATTTGCTACCTGATAAAAGCCTTTGTTTTAGCAAGCAGATATGCACAAAGATAGCACAAACCCCATGATTTTAATGCTGAAGGCATCTGAATAACAAGTTTAAACTGAGTAACATAAGTCTTCACTAACATTTTGGTTTGTTTTTATTCATAATGTAATATTTACTTTTCTGGATACATGTTGCCTTCCTTCCCTTTATTCCATCTGCAACTCAAAACAGAAAAAAACTAATGAAATTTAACTCTCAGCAAATCTTTGTTGTGAAAGGACTGAATTATAACTTTTTAATTTAGTCAAGTAAAGAATTATTACAGTAGGACTCTAGGGCAGGAATGTGTTAATAAAATCATGCTCTCTGCCTTTTCATTTAAAATAATCCCCTTGAGCTGATTAAATGAAATATCACTTGTTTAATAACTGACAGAACATTATTTTTAAGCAGAAATGTTTTGCATATCTTCCTATCCTGATTTTAATTCTAGGCACAAAGTAGTGAAGGCACTGACATCACACAAAGGGAGTAGAGTTTAGCACTTGGATATAGTTTGTCCTGTCACAGTGGCATCTATAATTTAGTGTGAAGCAGTGAGGTAGACAGAGTATTATCATTAGAAATCATCCTGAACAGGGATATAAAACACAGTCGCAATAACACTTGTCAGAAAGGTGACTGCAGTCAAAACTAATATCCAAGAGTTTCAAGATAAATGCTGACACTGCAGCCATCTTACAAAGACTATTATTGCTCAAAAAAAATCCACCCCATAATGAAAAAAAAAAGCCCAAAACCCAACTATGAACCTTCCCCAGAGAGAACAAGTTAGAGCGAAGTTTGTATCAGGAGCAGCATAAACTCTAGGCTCTGTTCTAGGCCCCAGCCATTTTCAGTGCATAACATATTCTGAGTCCAATGTTATTTATATAAGAACCACCATTTTCTAAGGTCTACTACTTTGTGTCTGAAGAAAGCGAGCAGCAGGTTCTTCAGAGAAGACCTAAGTGTAATGTGTGAAGTGATCAGCTAGCAGAAGCTCTTGAGCTCCATTATGCAGTATTATGTGTTTTATAGAAGCTCAACCACAACAGAACAAGGCTAATTTTGTATTGGTTCAATGTATATTTAATTAAAAATATATGAGAGTATGGGTTCTTGTTACTACCGAACTTTAGAGGACTGCTTGTTCAACAATTTTTATCTGATTATAGATAACAATAAATATCTCTGGAAAAAGAGCCAGAAGATCTGTTCCACACCACAGATAATGTGCATGTAGAAGACCTTTCTTCCTAAATTACCAATTGACATCTAAATTGACTTGAAGTACAATACACTCTTCCATATAAATATTGCAACTGAAATTAAAAGGGGAATGCTGTCACCATACATAAATGCCTACATATTTTAAAATTCTAGTCTGCTCTTGACTGCAGGGTTAGTGGCAATGAGTGCCACACATCCACAGCACCTGACAAACATGCTTCCTTTTACCTGTTTTCCTGATCATCCATATGAGTTTTACTAAATGGATTTGTCCCCTTATAAACATATACCAAGGGTATTCTATGGAAAATTATTTCAGTCTTTTGCATCTTTCTCAGAAAGAAATATTCCTATACCTCAAATCATGTCTGCAATTCATATCTAAAGCTATTTCATACTTGCTATATGATGCCATGTGTATGTTAACTGAAATAGTACATATAAACCCGCATAATTTTTAAAAGTTATTTTAGAACTGTTTTCCACAACATTTTTGTAGATCAGGAAAATTTCTCTCTCCTAGGTAATCATTGTTATCCTGCAGGCTTCTGCCTGCCATTTTACTCAAACACTGTGTAACTTTTAGCAACATGGCCATTTCACCTTTTCACCTTTCCTTCATATTTTTTCTTTTGTTATATACCAGCTAAACGTCACAAATATATTAATTTGTTTGGATATCTCCTGTTTTGAAATCTCAGGTTTGCATGCAGTTGAACAACTCAGTGAACAACTGTAAAACCTCAGTGCCAGTTAAGATTAATAGAAAGAACATAAACTATCTTTAACATAAACTGTCTTTATTACATGCAAATTCAGTAAACTGAGCGGTTCATTTCTAACTACCAATCCATAGCCTGTATTTTTTTCCCCCACAGATAACCCAATATACTTTTCAGTCTTGCTCTTAGTTCTCCACATTACTACCTTGCAGATAACTGCATGGTGTTGTCTTTACTGTGATGAATTTACGGTTTTTCTGCAAGATTGGATTTTCACAATAACCTCAGAAATTTCACCGTTTAGAGTCATTACTACTCTTAGTAAGTTCACATCTGATGTCATTCAGTTGTCATTACTTAAATGAGTTTCATGATGAATTTATTGACTACAGTTTCCCAATATTGGCTAATGGTTTATGGTTTCCCTGTATTGTATATGGTTTCCCCGTATGGATTATGGTTTCCCTGTATGGGCTATATTCAGCTCTTTCCTTTATTCAGGATATCCCAGCACATTTGGAGTAGTGGCGATTTGTGATGTGAATAAGTCTACCTACATCCTGATACTGAAAAAAATTATATTAGAGGCTCAGCTGTAACTATTTTCGAGCGAACATCTTTTATAATATGAAAGATAAAGGTAGAAAACAGACCCACCATTTCTGTGTGCCAAAAACCTTAAAGCAAACATTTTAAGTATCAAGAAATGCTCATTGAAATCCGTCAAGGTCTGAAATTTTTGAATAGTTGAATGCATCCACCATTATCGTTCAGCTAGATTCTGTGACTCTTTTTATTTCCCTCAGTACCAATCACACATTGCCCTCCTCCTGGCCAATGTGGCTGAATATTGCACCACATGTATCCCTGCCTGCTTAAGGGTTGTTATTTCTACACATACACATATCTAGAAAAGAAGCAATTTCTAAGACTCCATTCTGATATCAAATTATGCCTTAAAGATGTCACAATCAGTAAGATCTAAAGTTATCCATGGTCTCCAGTTCCAACACGGTCTATTTCAATAATGCCTGCTTCCTTAAAGTTTGAAATAAACACAAGGTATGTTTGAAATTATGTGGCTCAGAGCAAAACAATAAAGTGTGCAAAATCTGTTTTTGGATGTGTGATCACTGTTAGCCAGGAATCACAAAGACTTAACAAACATAAGGTGTCAAAACCTGACTGCTTTATTTGCAGCACACATACTGTGCATTGTAAGAACACTTACAAGCGGATATTGGTAGGAGACAATTACAGAAGTTTAAAAAATACATTTTCCTTATGTCTAGGAATGAACCTGCCTGTAGACTGTAGAGGAAAACATTATTTCTGAGTTTGTTTCTGAGAAAAGAAAAGTCACAGTTCAAAAGTAGGATACGTTACAGATATTAAATGGGAGCTATGAAGCAAACGTATACGGAATTTCTTTCCTAGCAAAAAAGAGTCTGGATTTACAGTGAATTTACTTTCCTTCATGGCTTGAAAACTTCATTACATAAAAAAATTAAGTTAGATGGAGAGGAATAAATTTAATCAAAAGATTGTTAGATAAAATAACCTGGATTTACGAGTCTGCAGCAGCTACTGCCAAAACAAAGCTGTTGTGATTTACCAAAGCTAACAACATTCATTGTTTAAAAATCCAAAGGTGAAAAATCTAACAAAAATGTACTACATTATCTATAATATTTAATGTGCCAAACTACTTTGTTGCAATGAGTTTATCTAGTGGATTGTTTAAGACCATGTTCTTACTGTCTAAAAAACCCTGAAAAGAAAAATTTACCATGGATTTGTAAGAGGTCATGAAGTTAAAGACAATGTTCACCCCCACTGCAACTATATAAAATTATGCATAACACTGGAAGAATTTCACTACAGAAGTGAGAAATTTGAATTGTTTATAATGGGACCATGGTTTAGCTGCTGAGTTTCTACCGGATTTGGATTTTGGACTAAGAACAGCTGTTGCAAAATATCGGGGAAGATCCCAGAGCAAAAGAGATTTAATTTGGGCTTTAGCATTGAAAACTGTAAAAATAAGAATATATGGCATTGAAGATGCTACAGTTTCTCTCAATGTATCCTGAATATAACATTGTTCAAATAAATCCCATTCCAGTCCAATTTGATCTGTTTCTTGTGGCGTAGAGAATAAATAGCAAAGTACCTTAGTTGCTTTTACAGGTATTAAAAGAGAGAGCTGTGCTAATCAATTCCTTTTATTTTTTTCTTTCTTTTGCCTTTATCTTGAACACAGAAATAGAAAATAAATCATAGTAATTATATTTCTCAGAAGTTAGTATCATTTACTTTCAATAGACTCAGGAACACTGTTTAAACCTTGAAAGCTAATAAACATGGACTTGTAGAATTAAAAACATCGAACAATTGCAGAAATAGTTACTCACAAAATTAAAGTTTTATAGCCCAAAGTTGAAGACTGTGTCCCACACTTTAAATACTTCAAATCAGATGTTTTCAGCTCTACTACAGTGTGAAGTTTGATTTTGACTTTTTAATACAGTCCAACTTTTTGAGTTTGTAATAAAAGGCTATCCTATGTCTACCTACAGTCTTTGATATGATTAACAGAAGCTTTAAGTATGACATGCATTAAAGGAAGCTTAAACTTGAAACACGCTCTGATATTAGAGCATAAAGTCGGCCGATTTTACTGCCTAAAAGTAAACCCAGCAGTTTCTGGATAGCAACTGCCAAACAAGCCAACTAATATTTGAATCATTTTCTCTTCCACAGCTATGGTGTACCAGAAGTTTTTTCTGACTATGCTTTGTGTTTATATTCAAGGTAGGAGTCAGTCTTTACATCTGCAAGCCAAGATACCAGTCTGTGGTTGTTTTATGTTTGTTTTTTTTGGTTTTTTTTCCTGTTCAATTACAGCCAACATACTTTTCTGGGGCTATCAGAAGTAGCAATTATGAGGACTTCTATGACCAGGAGCAGTTTCTCTTAAAATGCATCAACTGATTAAGCTGTAGCAGTAATTGGAGAGAAATAAGTTCACAAGTGGAACTTGTTGTTTGAGTTAACACATTGTTTTGGTGTTATGGGTGGATTTAAGTGCCCTAAATTCATAATTAGATCTGGTGATTTCAGAAAGTCTTTGGCAAAACCCCAAACTGACTCCACACATTTAAAACCTATGGCTATGCTTATTTATGCCAATTAATTATCAAGGCTATTCTGTACTGTTTTCATTGGTACAAAAGGACTACTGGTTGAGTAAGATGCTGGATAAATGCAGGTTAATAAAACCACAGAAGACAAAAATGCATGGTATGTGTTAAAGAGAGGCAAGGATATTACTGCATGTCTGTAGACATTGCATCTAGAATCACAGACCATCAAAACATAAACATATTAGAATACAAGGATATCAGTCCCATTAGTGAAGATAAAATGAACCTAAGCACCTTGCACAGCAAATACTTTCATGAATAGTTGAGAGATGGTGACTCAAAATCTATGACTATTAACTGTAAGACTGCAATACTGTAGGGAACTCTCCTGCTCTGGCAGGGGGATAGATAAGTTGACCTAATGGCTCTTTTCCATTTCTAATTTCTCTGATTCTATTAAGTCTTGGTATTTCCAGAAGAATTCAACTGCTTTCCAGGGCCGCTGAGACATGAGAATGTAGGCAATTCCTTCCTGTAAATAACATTACTTTTCAAACAGTAAAAATGGAGACTAGGAGCGGACATTAAGCCCAGTTTAATAAATTCTAAGCTTGAGCACAGCAGAAACTCTTTTTTTCCCCTATACTTTTCCTACTGGCGTTTAATTAAGATTGACAAAGCACTAACTTTAAATCAGAAAGGAGATCCTTAGATCCATTTTGTTGTCAAATATGCTTTCCTTGCAAATGGCAGGAGTAACACATATCATTTCACTGATAATGTTTTAATATCCTGCATTGAATAAAACTTTTTTTTTAATCAAGTTGCAATGGTAGCACTAAACTACACAAGGGGCTTGGGGGTTGCAGATGGCTGCATTACTCTAAATGTTCAAGCTTGACTGACCCATTTCATCAGCACTGTCAGAGCCTTGCACTGATACATGTTGACAACATTTAATCTTAAAAAATTGAAAGAAATGAATTAATATGCAAATTTCATCAGCTTTGTAATAAAAATGTCCTTGAAAAAAAACAGAGAACATGACCCCCAAGGAATAGTGTGAATTATCCCAGCTCAATTCTTTAAGTTAGTCAGAGGTATGTGGGTCCGCAAGGAAATCAGTGCAGATTTGACTTGGAAATAATTATGATGAAGAACAAAACACAAGCAGGTTGAATAAATGTAACAACTTGGGAAAAAGTCTTAGTCCTGTTTGTTATTCACTTTGAATTAACAGGATTAGGTTTGGTTTTTTGAAAATAAAGGAACACCACCATGTAATTTTAACACCTAAGTAATGTGAAAACAATTTTTTCTTGCTATCAATTTTAGTAGGTATTAGAAACAGCTCTTGGAAAAGCAGATTTTTTTTCAGTACAGTATAGCTTATGGTTCTGAGTAACTTAAGCCGTTATATTCTGTCAGGGTGCGCAAGTTGGGTAAATTCTGCCATTCCTTCAAAAAGAGAAGGGATATCTGTGTGCAGATCAGGAAGATGAATGGAAATTTTCCTGGACATAGATACAGACAAGATAGGAGACAACCATCTCTAGAAAGGAGCAAAAATTCAGGTGTTTCTTTTAATGAGATAAATGCTTGCATTACTAAATAAATATTTTACATTTTGCAATCTGGCATACCTAATTTAGAATTACAAAACATTTGACTGCAACAAGCCAACTTTTCATTTTGATTGTCATTATTTGAAGCAGACTTCAAATTTTGAAAGATTTGCCAAGCAGGAATGAATAGGAAACAGCTTATTCTTAACTCTAGTGAGTTGAATTCAGGTGTGTAGAAAAAAATTCTGAATCACTGACGTTTACTTCAGTGAAGTCAAGCAAAGTTCTGAGAAGTCAGCAGGTTTCTAGATGGCTTTAAATGGTCAGTTAGTAGTAATGTACCTGCCAGGCCCTTATTTCACAATTCTAGTGTCAGTCGTATTATTTCCATAGCAGTAAAAAATCTACAGTCAGTGCCCTGCTCAGCTCCTCTGTCAGGCAATCACATCATAGTTTTCCCACTTTTTTGTATAAGGTAGAGAAGTTTTTGAACATAAGATTTGCAGGAATTAACTCACTGCTGTAGTTATACTCCTTGAAAAGAAGTTGTCTAGGTCAACATGTTTTAACAGCGTGCTTTCAAAATCAAAACTCCGCCACACATGAGCAACTTCCACACAATCTTCCAGAGACTCTAAAGTAAGTTGACTGATTTTATATTTCCATGGAAGACAGACATACTAAAATACAGACTATGTTCAACCAAGTGAATCTATTATGTCAGCTTTCACGGTTTTCTACAAAACTGTTTTAAGTTTCTCCTTTCTCTTCTAATCTACAATCAGTAAAATCCTACTTTTATAGTGCCCTTTGCACCTGTATGCATAAAATTAATAACCTTGCAGTTTAATTATGCAGTATCTATCAATTTTGAAATGATATAAAGTTGCAGATAGAAAAAGAATAAAACCCCTTTAAGAATCCAAAATTAATATATGTCAAACTCAGGCAAAATCTTAATCTTCTTGCAACACTTCTCTAAAATAGATGTTCTTTTATCACCTGGCATATCAAGACCCACTGGAAAAAAAAAAGAAAAAGCATTTGGTTAACATGCTGTGGAACAGCACTCTCTTTTCCACCTCACTTCAGGCTATTCTTGAAAGATCTGAACAGTTGTATAATAATGAAAAATGTGCAATACTTGTGGGGCATTGCTTGTGCACACATACCTCCGCCCACGCATTCATCATTCTGCAGGTATTGTCAGTGAAAGTTTAATTGCATAAACACTCTGTAACTGTCCTGTCATATTTCTTGTCAGTCTGGATTCCCTCTCCGGGCTCACTATCTCACAAAACTATAATTGAATTGCTACCAAATCACAAGAGGGCCCCAAAAAAATAAAATCTTTATGAATAGAATTTGTTTCCTATCAGCAGATTTGACAAATTGTGGCAGAGGAAGGGCCTTAGCGATAATTTCTGAGTTTATTCTAAATCCAGTTATTTGCTGTTTGCTCTTATCTGGTCTTTAGAATTTTAAAGCCCCAGTGAGAAAGAATCCCAAACAGCTCAACAGTGGTATTTTTCCAGGTCCTGAAGAGACAAGTAGTAAAATAAAATAAAATAAAGCAAAACAAATCAAAATAAAATAAAATAAAATAAATATAATAAAATAAATAAAATGCTGCCTTTGTCCTGGATGTGGCTAAATATAGCTTAAACAAAAGATAATTAATTCTGAAATACAGTGAATGTCAGCCAGTAATATCTTTCATATCCCCTTACATTCACTTTACTTACTTATTCAGGTCAAATGACAAATATATATTCTGCAAAATATCTTGCTTTGAATGTGTAATCTATGTCCATTTTACTAATGTTTTCCTGTGTAATACTTCCCTGTACATTCGATTCCTGAGTAGATAACAAAGGTAATGACCAAATAAACTTAACACAAAGGTGTGACACATACTTTGTTAGTGTACTGTGAAACTGGAATGCAAATTAAAATATAACTTATGTTAATATTTTCAGAAAAATGCATCCCATTAGGCTAGAAGTTGCTCATTTTAAGTTGAAGTTGATATTTTTCTGATATGCATTCTGATTTTATTCTAAGCGAGTCCCAGTAAATGGCAGAAAATTATAACTCTAGCAGAAACCTGAAAACATTGTTCATTCCATTTTAAAATTTTATTAGCAGCAGGTGCATTAGAAACATATCTTAATGAATAACTTTTAAATGGGACAGAACTTCAGCTGGATTGACAACTGTCTGATTGTTTATGTTTTTTAAATGTGCTTATCAAAATCACATAGGATTGATGGGTGTTTTTAGGTGAAGTTATGTTTTAGCAAGAGACTTAATTTAGGACTAAGGTTAAGGCTGAGGATAAATGAGTGCATTAGATGATTAAAGAACATTTGTCTTGTTGGACACTTTAGTAATTTGTTTATGACGCCTTCAAAACAAGCTGTAAAAGAAGAACAAAAAACTCAGGTTTTAGCCAGTCTCTCAAACACAAGCCCTTAAGTAAAATCAATTGTTTTTATGCAGAATTAAACAATGCATCAGCTTATTAAAACTGTGGTTCCAGGATACATGGCTTAAACACATTTGATGAAAATATTTAAGGTACTATTTTCTACCTTTTTTTTCTGGGGTTTTTTTTGGTCTTTTTTTTTTTCCCTTTTGTTGGGTGAAATCTCTGACAATGTTTATTCTTAGATCAAGGGGGATGGAGTTGCAGCATGGCAGAATAAGATTTCTCACCTCTTTGAAAAAAAGTCTTATTAAAGATTATTTACCTTGCTTTTATAATTTTTAATAGTACTAAAATTATTTCACTGTTCTTTCTTGGAGATAAAGTGTTATTATAAGAAATTGATGCCTTGGGAGAAATACAATAGGAAAACTGAAACTAAAGCTTTTGATCTTTTGAGCATAGGTCACTGATTAAAATATGATTTAGGTAAGCAGTTGATTAGTACTATTGTTAGGTGGCTTATTTGGACTGGATGGGGGACCAAAACTTCCCATGCCAAAAAGGTCCATGAAAATGGTCTCTAATTGGCACTACTGCATATATTCACAGGAAAAGGCAGGGCCTGGACTGTGAACTGCCTTCCCACCCCTACAGAAAGTCATTGGAGAGCAAGGCTGGAGAACAGCAATGCAACAGCATGGGAAAGCCTACACTGCTGGTGCCCATGCTGTACGTGTTCTGTGGATAAACAAACAATTTCATTCCCCAGGGCAGTCTCCATCTGGCACCTATCATCAGAATGAAATTCACTTCAAAAAAAAGAAAAAAAGAAAGCTCAGTTATGATGACAGCACAAATACTTTTCATTCAATGTTCTACAGAACCTTGAAGGGTAATGTGCTTTGATAAGATACAGTTAATGAAATAATTAATCCTAATGCGGAGCTAGATTAGTACTTTGTTTCAGTCCTGCTACATTATCACCCAATAAATGTCCAGTCCTGGAAGGGAGCAGCCAGCGTGAGGCTCTTCAGGAGCATTCCCCCGGACAGTTTTCGCACGGGTCTGTGCAAGAGCCTGACTATAAAAAGCCTTATCTTTGTGACTGGAGTCGATGGGGATCACCCTCACCACTGCAGGTGGCACTGCTGGGCCCCTGGGCTGCCGTCCCTGCTGGGCACTGTGCAGGCACAGGACACACGGCTCTCCCGCAGCTGACCTGCTGCTGCTGGAGGGGCGACCAGCACCAGGGCTCAGCAGCACAGAGCACGCAGGGAACAAACAAGTGAAGGGATTTTTTAGTTTCCCTGCAGCTAGTTGTGCAATTTACCCCGGTAAAACCCATAAAATATAATAAAGCCAGAGAGACAGCATATCCACTTTACCTGGTGATAAACAAATAGGGATGATAAAGTCAGATGACTTATTCTGTGGTCATATTCTATTCATAACTAAAAACCAAGGAGTACCTGGGACAAAATGCCTGGGAAAAGCTTCAAGAACTGGAAGCAACAAACCTTTCACACAGAAGCAATATTTTCAGGCTTTTCCCAGTGTGACCATGAGTAAAATTGTTCACTGGAGGCAGACATTCCTTTCGGCCAGTTCTGCCTTTTGTGATCTCTGCCCCCCACAGAGCTGAATCGATACCAAGTAATATCATCCTTTGTATCTCTGCTGTTTTGTGTATATAAAGAAGATAGAATTGTGTAATTTTGACAAGAACAAGGTTTTAGTCTGTAGTATGATGAATTAAACATAACTGACTTACAACAAGCCAAGAGCTTTAAGCAGGCAAGTCTGATCTGCTCAAAATCTCAGATTATTAAGCATTGGTACTGTTCCACTCTGCTTTGAAAAGAAACAGCCTATCCAGCTCCAATTAGAAGTAATACAATATTTGAAAAACAAGTTAATATCAACATAGATTAGGTAAGTAAAGACTGTAGTGCCATTTTATTTTAGAGAGGAACACAAAAAACCCCCTAAAATTATTTGTTTAAATATAACACTTTCTGGGTTTATAACTCTAAATTTAAAATGAGAAATAAACAAAATGTGTAGATCATAAAAAAAATACTAAAATAATAATGAAAAAGAAATAATTTTGTGATCTACATTTTACTTGGAGCAGGTATCAACAAATCTGTCAAATGGAAAAAAAAATTCCCCACAGTTAAAAGATAGGTATAATGAATATGGTTAATGGTAATTACTTTGGAAAGGTACACAGTGTCATAGAGCAGTATTTAGAAGGAAGAAACAGGAGGTTGAAAAGACAAGATGACTACTGGGGGCAAGAATAAATGAGATATGAATTTTTAACAACAGGATGGAGAAAAAAACCAATGTAATTTAAGGCTGCATAGGTGAATATATTGACAGAGTAAAATTATTGTTCTGTTTGGGAAAATGTGGCATTCATATGAAACTAAGAGACAAAACTGAATGAGCTGAGAGAAGAGCACAAAATAAGAACTATGAAAAATTTCAGAACAAAGCACTTGTGAGGGAAGAAGAAATGAACATTGTGGGGGTGTGCAATGATGTATGGAATATACTTTAAATGAACATGTAGACTGAATATCACAAGTAACTGTGAGAAGATAGACACACAATTACTCTGATTTTCCCAAACTCAGCTGTGTGACTGGGAACAATCCCACACAAGACTAGGGATACTCAGGAAGATCAGTTAGTCTTATTTCTCATAACCCTTCAGCTGACATAGGAGCGTACTGCACTGGAGCTGCCATACGCACAGCATCAATGAAACAAAAATCTTCACCTCAGAGTCTAAATGAAATAGATCTGAGAAAAGCTATGGGGAAACCAATACAGGCAAGTAGACACTCTCCAGCCTACTTTGCCCATGTGTTTCTCATTATTGAGGGAGGGAAGGGGTGCAGTAGAAATTCCATTCAGTCTCCAATCCTCCTACCATATTTTTAGTTTCTTCTTGCCTGTTCCCAAAGAGCTTACAAGCCCCACAAACTACTGGTCTGTCCAGAGTGCAATAGAGATTCTGTTGGTTGGTCTTCCTGTAGTTATGGAAGAGTCAATAGAATTTCTGCTTGAAAATCAATTTTGTTAAAATATGTGTTTATCACAGTACATGGGGATCAAGCGAGAGCAAAGGTATATTACTCTCCTGTTTATACTGATTTGGAAATTCATAGTATACAAAAGACACTTGCGTAATTTTGTGATACATTAATACACTTATAAATATTTATGTATATATATACACATACATGCATACACTGTATTTAGGCACTTTCAGGTGTATATATTTCTGTCTAGTGGACCCAACCTATGGCAGAGAAACCTAGAAGAATATAAACCTAGAGCCAAATTTAGCTCTGTGGTAAACAGGGGAAGCTGAGCCATGATTATTATATTTAGGAAAAACCTATCCTCTTGCAATGGCAGTTATACAAATCCCAGGATAACAACCAGAAGTGACAATGTTCCTAGGAGGAGTCAAATCCAGACATCTCAACCTCACCAGTACATGATTATAGAATAAATAAAATATCCCTGCAGCTGAAGATTTGTATTAATGTTGTTGGCATGACTATTTTACCTTTTAAAGCTAACTTGGGGCTGAAATGAAAGCAAGTTTTAACATTAGCATGCATACAGGTCACCCTGATATTATTCTACCACATAATGATTCCAGAAATCTCTGAAAGATTAATGATGATCACATAATTCCAGAAAGTCAGCACTATATATGTAGAAATATATTGGTAATAAAAAACAGTCACTGTTGTGCCTTTCCCCAGCTGGGGATCTCTCACTTTTCTTTGATTTCTAAAGGCTTCAGATCAATAGCTGGAGTGACATTATTAACAGCTCCCTCAACACCTTGGCCAGCACTAATATTAAATCCATTATACCTTCTGTTTGACATTTGCAGTACAGCAGAAAGTGCTGTAGATACAGTCATGCTGCCTTGGGAATGGGGTTGGATGCAGGGTTAGGGAGATGGCTTCCCTTGCCTGACTCTAAATTCATCTCATTGATAGAAAACTTCAGCTGTTCAGAAAACTACACTGGGCAGTAAATAATTCACCTGTCAAAGTGGGTAAAAAAACCAAAACACTATCATGCTGTTTTTGAAATACTTTACCAAAGGGTCTTCAAAAATATTTGACATTCCTTATTGTCATCATGTTTACAGAATTTAATAGGTATCACAACACACCACAATGTTTCCAAATGAATGCCTCACTAGTGAATGATGTAGGAAACAGACAGATGTTTGGTTTGTATTTTAACTTTCACGGTAAGTTTTTTTAAGGTGTTTATTGTACATTGTAGGCACCATGCAATAACATAACTTAATCAACCTGAACAAAATTGTCAGACAAATTAACTGGCAATTCTCAGGGCATTTACACTGGGATATCTTATATCTGTATTAAATTCCTCAGCATGCCCTCTCACTGTGGCATTCCCTAGACTCTAGTTCTGGTGTTCTGGCTGAACTTCATTCAGGGCAGAGCATGGGAAGCTATGTCTAGGCTATCCTTAAGCTCCTATCTCTGAGTACATCAGGGCAGCTTAGAGTAGATCACAGAACAGTGATGTTTTAACCTGACTCCCCTCTTGGCTGTACCTCTATCTAACACCAGGAATTGTCAACTTGAGCTGTTCAGAGGTGGCTGTTCTAGGAGTCTGGAAATCAGTCAGAAAGAAATTGAAAATTCTACTATTAGACTATAATTGCTGGATGGATAGAGAGTATATGTAGTGGCTGTGGACTCAGGTTCATCCTGACACTGTAATTCCATAGCTTGCTTGTATTTACTGTAATGGTTCTCCTAACTACACTTCCAATATATGTCCAACTAAAAGCTGCAGAGAGAAGGAAATGATGAATGAAAACACAGATGTAAGAAGTAGAAGATGGCACTAGGTGGGGAGAAGAGCAGCTCATAAAAATATATTTTGAGCTCATGGAAGATTCTGGCACAGTGTTTAGGAAAGAACCTTGCTTAATATAAGAAAATAAGGACAAGAGATCAACAGGTTATGTAGCATATTCTCTCAAGTACTGTGACTTCACAAGAAGTGAAGCTCTTGTGACAGCACTTGAAACCTTTCAGTCATGGGAGGCAGCAATGCCTGTGATGGGACTAAGGCTATCGCAGAGCAAGGCTGCAGCTTCTGTCCCCTTGGCAGAGTATGGGCTTGCCTTCCCTGCTGCTTTTACAGGTAGGGGACTCTGACACAAAGAACTCTGAAGATTCCTGCTGAGATGATTTCAAAGGTGTCTGCTCGCTACATCTCTGGTGTCTTTCTGCCTAAGTTTGCCAAGCATGGTGTGTCTGCTTCTCAGCATCTGTCATCCACAGTTCAGATGAGCCACTAGTGAAACCACCACTGTTTCTAGCTTACATTAATATCCTGGCTGAAAGGTTACAGCTGACAAGTGACAGTGCCCATGCTCTTCCCTCCCATCTAGTGGCACTAATCTGTGGCAGAGGTCACAGTGTGTAAGCAGGGCAGTAACCTCCTAGGTGCCTTTAACAAGCTCTAGAATCACAGTCCTAATAAACCATTCTTGTCTGAATGTGTGATGAAAGAAAAAATGTATACCAAAAACTGACGTGGATGGCTCCAAGGTTCAATGCTGCTCTTTGCTGCTATTTTGGTTTTTATATGCTATGCTGCTCTTTTGGTTTTTATAATATGTTCCTACAGTAAACCCTTTCCCTGTTAAGAGACACAGCATGTAGAGGAGTGCCTTTTATAGACATGGGCAACTCTGAGCAATAATAGCTGTCTCCATCTGATTCTTTTGGATATTTTCCTAGATTTGAGGAGAATTTTGCAGTAGGGGAGAGATCTATGCTGCTTCAGCACTTCTGCTGGAAATACTCAAGCCAACAAATCTGAAACTTGCTTGGGTGTGTCAACAGGTGCTGCAGTCTCAGGAGGTGCCTGGCATGTAGGCAAACATGAAGATTCAGCGAGAGTCAAAAACCCACAACCTTCCAGTAAATGCACTAATTCCAGCCACAAAGTGGACTGCTTATATTCTATTACTTGAATAGTTTATATAAATAATGAGAAAATACTGAAAAGAAAGATTCCATTTCTGCATACGTCTGCTGATGGCCACTCAGAAGGCAAAATGAGTGAAACCAGAACTCTCTTACCTCAACTGAAGACAAATGGGGCATTAAAGCTTTATAAGAAATATTTCCCACAGCCTAAATCCGTTTGAGGGCAGGACTACAAGGAAGCTCAGTATTCAGTGAGGTGTCAATATAATTTTATGTTTTTAATTTCCTGCATTTTGAAATCGCCCAAAGAAACAATTAAATTGCTATGCATGCTACAGTTTGATTACTTCCAACTGGGCTTTTTAAATACACATTTTACTGAAATGAACAGGGTAGGAAAGGAGTGGCTCTCCTCTACATTTTACTTGTAGTGTTTGACTGGTAACAGCATCATTTTATTGGCCATTCACTTATTCTTTTTATAGGCTCTTACTATTTTTGTCATTTTAATAGGAAAAAGATATTAAAAGTGAAAATCTAGAAATTTAAAATTAACAGAATATTACTGAGATTCCATAATCATGCTTTAGTTCTGCATCTATGGGCAGCTATCCTTGTGTGTGATGTCAATCCAAGCCTAGGAAATGCCATTACAAAAAATATGTTCTGCTAAGACCTGAGAAAATAGAGTTGCAGTGACAGACCTTTCAGGTGCTAATCTATCCCACTCAAAGTACAGGTAGTCAGTTCTACCAAGACTTGTCCCAAGAAAGCCTTCTAGTCTTTCTAGTATTGCTTACTTCTCCTCACTATCTGAAAAGTACCTCTTCTACTAAGTAGCAACTCAGAAAAAAGTGCAAATTTTCTTCACATCTGAGCAATTTTGCTTAATAGAGCAATTCTTTAGCTTCTCATGTCTAACTGGTGTGAAAAATCACAGAGATAATATCCAAAGAGAATTTGGATAACACATGTGAGAAGAGGACCTTTTAAAGGAGCGGATTTGCAACCTTTACTATATTCCAGTTCCCTGCTAGAGTAAGTAATGTTCTTTTCAACTGAGAGTTTAAGTGAAATGCTATAGACTGTACTTCAGGCACCCTGTGGGTTAACTTGCTATTGTAGTTATTCTTTGAACAAAGTTCTGTCTGATATATTTTGCTAAGTTGTCTAAATCCTGCTGTAGTATTGATTTCTCCCTTTAAAAGCTCTCACCCATTCAGTAAGCTCCATGGACCCCTTGTCCCAGCTCAATTCACTCTAAAATGCAGCTGGGATATGTTATTCTTGACACCAGTATTACAGTTGCTAACTGATGTTAGAGATATAAGATGGTTTTAGAAGCAGAAAGGGAAATGTTTCTTTACCACAGAGAAATATACAGTACTCCTTAGAACCCTTGGATATCTGTTTTGCCCAAGAAAGAGGCTTTTTTCCCTTATTCCATTGCTTCCGGTTTTGCATTTATTGGGCACTTAACAGTAGCTACATTGAATTTATTAAGAGGATAGTATTACCATTATAATCCCAAGCCTGCAGAATATTACAAGTAATGAAAAGACACAAGTAGATGCATAGAAGAAGTAAATTAGCCATCCAGGCATCATGGTCCAGAGGCTCTCTTCTCACAACAGGAGTCTGCAAGATAGGTTCTACATCAAGTCTTTAAAAATACCTTAACATCTTCACTGTTAATATTAAGTGGAATTGAAGGTTTCAGAAATTTCAGTCAAAGAACATACCCACTGAGGGGCCAGTCTTGAATATAGGTATTCACAAAACTAAAGATTTTTGACATATATGTCCTCTGAAACTGTATCCTTAAACCCACTCTTGTTTTTTTTTTTTTTTTTTGTGCTTTGCTGACCAGCAAGTATACATCTTTAATTACCCCCATTTTCTTCAGTCTAATTTCAGAGAAGAAACTCTGATTCTGGAAAATAAACACTTCTTATTATGGTTCAGTATCACTGCTTCTTAGACTAGCTTAGTCAGTTATTTTCTTCTATTATAATGCCAAATGTTATTTAGATTTGAGTCATTTAGTAATGGTACACTGAACACATCAAGGATTCTGCAAAATTCCATACCTAGTAGCTGCCTCTTCATTTTCATAATAATCACATATTGATATCCTTTTTTCCCCAAAATTACACACACTGTTATTTAAAAAATATCTTAGTGTCTTAACACAGTTAAAGAGATTATGGTGCAATGAACAGCAGTCTTCAAAAACATTCTTTCGTGTTATTAAGATACAGAAAATCTAGTTAAAATTCTTTCAGCTTTTAAGGAACCATAAGGAGCTTTGAGATGTAGAGCTTGACACTAACTTTTTAAGAAACTCCCTTGGAGCTATCATCTGCATTAGTGAAGATATTTAGTTAAAGGTAGCACCCTACCCTGCTTTACAGAAATCTATCAGTCAATTTAAATGTTGTTATTAGCCACAGTTTGACAAAACTGAAACCAAGGATTTACATAACAAGAGCAGTGTATAATTTATTTATTCAAGAGTTGGACTTCGATGATCCCTGTGAGTCCCTT
>NW_024528044.1:3510415-3527915 GCF_017590135.1 Pyrgilauda ruficollis | reverse complement strand
TACATATGAAGCAATGGCAAGGTTTATGATCGCTGTTACAGAGCCCATGCAAACAGAATTCTAGATGTTCAATTTGGAATTTTATATATATTATATAAGAATAAACTTAAAAAAAAAAGGATTACTTTTTCTGAATAACATTGTCGTTATCCATTAATTCATTGTTACAAGATATTGCAAATAAATCTCTATGTTGTCAGGTTACGGACAGTTAACTACAGCAGTGCTGTGAATGTGAAAGATCAAAAATAAAGCAACTATATTTTCCTTCCATGCATAAAGTTATAAGAAGAGCTCTGATCTAATTTATTCTTTCTTCCAGTCTTTAGCTGAAATCAAGAACATTCAAAATTATACTATGACCTAGTTATACTTTGGACTAATGTGGCAATAACAACAGAAATCCCTAAGAAAATAATTTCAACCTCAGATGACAAAAATCAAGAGAAAACATGAACAACCTATTACCCAGAAGCAGCAGTTTAATAGCGTACTTCATTTCAGCCTGTAGCCTAAAAGATACAGACCCTAAAGGAAATAACTAGACTTTCAGAAGTTTCTATATAATTGCACAGTTCAGGTCTTCTCATTAGCCAAGTTACTCTTCTTCAGATTTACAGCTCTGAATGTAACAAAATCTTTGTTGCATGGTGCACTTAGGATTTTCACCCTTCAAATTAATTTATTTTTCCCACTGGAAACTAATTCAGTAGCACCCACGGAATTTTAGGCTTCCATTTGCTGCTGGGAGAGCAGCCTTTTCTGGACATTACAGCTCAACACAACACTAAGTATGTGTCTGATGTTAAACCTGTGCTGAACTTTCCTCAAGGTAAATGGGATGCAAATGAATGTTTGGTTGTTTTGTTTAATATGGATGATCTCATGCACCTTTGAACTGTTCTGCTGCCAGCTGCCACTTACCACTAACAGAGAACTAAATTTTATAGGATATGCACTGGGTCATTTTAAAATAATCTCCACAAAAAGAAAATAGTTCATTTGGAGTAAAAAAAAAGTGTCTGACAATGCCACCTCTGTAAGTTGCTTTGATGGGTGTAAGAAAGT
This sequence comes from Pyrgilauda ruficollis, assembly GCF_017590135.1. Classification (NCBI taxonomy): domain Eukaryota; kingdom Metazoa; phylum Chordata; class Aves; order Passeriformes; family Passeridae; genus Pyrgilauda; species Pyrgilauda ruficollis. The sequence continues at coordinate 3,526,847 of NW_024528044.1, read as the reverse complement.
GGGAGAAAAGCCCAAGGTACTCTAGCTGGTGGTGTAGCCACACAGCTTATACTTTATTTCCATAATCATTTATAAAAACACAGCAAAATGAACAGTTCTGAGCAGCTTGTGCTCCTATCATAATGTACAACCTCTCAGTACCTCATGTACAATAATACCTCCATGAAAATCAAGCTGTATTGCTTCTGCTTCTTTGTACAACATTTTGCATGACTAAGAGCAGCAAGTGACAAGGTTCTCCAGTTAACTGAGATTGATTATTGTTGCTTCAGCACATCCATAATCATGATGCATGCAGCATGGAGAGATGGAATTATTTTCATACACTGCCCTGATTGGTAGAAAAAGCCTTCTTTTCTAACAGAACTGATAATGCATAGGATGCAGGCAATATGCTCTAGAGGAATGGGTACTGCCTTAGCTGCCAAAAGGTCTCATGCCACGCATGTCTCTGAGCAAGATGAGTCATGCATGCTGATTGCATTTGGCATTCTTCAGTCACTGTGGTCAGCACTACAAAGAACATAAATTTACCAGTTGTTACCATTCTGCAGTATCTGTGATATTACTGTTTTACTATGAACACTAGTGAGAATCCGAAAGAAGGACAAGCAATGAGTGTGGTACATGGTGAAAAGTACAGCAGTTGTAGGTCTGGATTTTATTTCAGTAACATTGGTTTTACAGCTGGTTAACTGTACTGACTTCAAAAGAATTGCTGCAGATTGTTACTAATGAAGTGACTAGAGAGTGTGAACCTCTGTATCTGCTCACAGCAACAGGAAACTGAAGATTCTTTAGCAGAAAAATGGGCTAGCACATTTTTTTTTCTTTTCTTTTTCAGCATATATTTTTTAAAGCCATTTCTAAAAATCTCAGAGGACTTAACATTTTAAGGAAGTCATTGTTATGCCATAAAATTCTGGAAGTTATAAAAATATCTAAGACATTGGCACTTCACATTTGGCAACTTCACTGTTTAGTGAATAGCAGAAGTATTCTGAAGTTCAGGTGACTTTTCAAAATCAGAATAATCACATCTTTTGGGAGGATGTGATTCCTGGGAAACAAGGAAGAATTTGCCCTTTTCAACAGACATATCAATATGTTCAAAATTCTTCCTTACTGAGCTAGACAACAACAAAAGTTAGTGCTAAAGTAAATCTCATTTGATCAAATGGATTAAACAGTAGTTTGAGATTGTAGAAATGGACAGTGCACTGCAAACTCCTTAATGATTAAGCAGTGATTTATTAAATATTTTTAAGGTGAAATATAGTTACAAATAGCTCAGTAATAGAAAAAGCAGAAATACATCTATGCCATAATGAATTTTCTGTATTAGGATTAACACACCAAACTGCAGATAGTTAAATAAGCATTTAAATTATTAATTTCTCATTATTTCATGCTTCTCGAGATACTAAGCTCCACGTAATCCAAAACCAAAGATTAGAAATGAAATATGAAACAATATGAAAATCATCACAATGTACTGCAATTTATAAAATAATACATCAAGAAGAAAGTGAAATACAATGTAATGTGGTATCAACATTAGAACTGGTTTTCCTCTAGACTAATGGGTATGATACCTCCCTCTTCATAACTTCTACAGATCACAGGACTTCTGAATATTGAACTGCTTGGGCAGAAATGCTGTGTTCTTTACCAATCCATCTTAATTTCAAGTTTAATTCACATATCTCAAGGACAGAAACTGAAAAACTTTCTGGATAAAGTTATGTGTATGCTAGTAGAAAGAGGAGAAAGAAAAACTTATTTTCAATATTGAATCAAATAGAATAAAAAAAGACTTTCAATTACTGTACACACGCGTATATACACACAGCAGTATGTAACTCATTTAGCTTAGGTTACAAAAAAAATTTCCATGAAATAACAGCAATTTTCATTAAACTGTTGATATCAGTGGAGGCACTTTCAATTTAATTCAATGTGGGAATATAGAACGAGATTCAAATTACCCTTTCAGGAAACGAGAAAAGTCTTTGCAGTGTCTCCCCAAAGGCCAGGGTCAACTTTTCAAAAGCAGCCTTTGATTCTGGATGCTCAGCCTGAGACAGCTCTTTGGAAAATTTTGCCATGGATATAAAATCCTTAATATCTTTATCTCAGGTAGGTACCAGCTAGAGAGTTTTCCTATTGGGACAGGGTGGGGGCTTGTAGCCTTCTGCAGCTGATATCAAGTGGCACCTACTGTGTCAGGAGCAAGTATATTCAAGGCAGCTAACACTAGCACTGGGTATTAAACAGGTATCTTTGGACACCTGCTTTTGCTCAACTCAGGTCCCATTTTCTCTCATACCTTTGGTTTTAGTTTCTCTTCATCTTGTACAGAGATTGCCCATGGCAGTTCTCTGTAACGCTATATAACCTAAGAATGATGGAATTAAAGGTCTTAATAAAAGCCTCTATGACCCTGTGCCAGTCTGGGAAAGGAGCCCTTCCAATGGACTGAGAAACTTGCAGTCTGAATCCTGACCGAGACCACGGTGGGAGGGAGCCTCTAAATTAAGTCACTCCTATAACTTCTGCCTTTAAGACCAAATCAGAATGGATTTGACCAGGTACATAGTAGGAAATTGGAGTACTGGCTAAAAGATCAAATTTCACGCCTTTCTCAAAACTTTTTCTAAAACATATTTGCATTTCACAAAATTGAGTAACGAAAGATTCTACTGTTTCTTTGGAAAAGAGGAAAGATTTCTCATTCACTTTTCCATAAAGACTGTGGAAAATATCCCCAGAACCTCTCTTTTGTTTAAATAATTATTCTTGCATTTCAGACCAGCCCATCTCTTTCTCAAGGCAGTCACAGGTCTTCTCTACTTCCATGTCAAATTCTTTCCCTTTCCTTTAGTCTCTTTTTGCGTCCCTCTGGAAAATTCCATCTGTTTTTATTGCTACTCAGAACTGGAGATCATTCCAAGTTTGAAAGATACAAAAGCCTTACATTACTACATTCAGATTTAAGATCTGAAAGGTGAGAGCAAAACAGCTGCCAAGATATTTAGCTTCAGTTTTAGAAACTGTGAAGAAGATAGGAAGATAGGAAAATAGCAGCACATAGAAAAGCAAAGCAGGAAGTTGCAGAGAAAGGCAAGAGTTATACATGATGCAGAAAAATACAATTTCCAAATAATTGCCTTCCTTTTAAAAGTGATTAGTCATATTTATCACTTAGAGCAATACTTTCCACAGTCAGATTATTTCAGGATTCACAATGGTGTTGGTGGGGGGGGACATGCTGATGGTTTTGGCGTCCACAGCTGCTTTTGTGCTATTCCTTCTATGTTAAATTAGCCACTAGCCACAGATCTAGACCCTAAACATATTGCAGAAATATGTTGGGTTGTGTCTTTTTAAACCTTTCAATTGGTTTACATTTGTGTTGGGTCTGAAGTATTCCATTCTGTGAGTACTTGTACATCTATATAACTAATGGAATGCAGATGGATGACTCAGCATATTGGGGTGTCCTCTGGGTATCCTGTATCCTCCCACACTAAGGATGAGCCTCACAACTCGTATGCTACTCCTTCCAATCACAACATTAACATTACATCATGAGAATTGACATTAAAATTTAATGACCCTCGATTTGGCACTTCACTTTGGCAAGGCACGCTGATATTATAGCAGATTTCAAAATTGATACCAGACTTACTACAGTATTAGCCCATTGTCAGCAGTCAGTGAGCCTTTTGCAAACATCCTGGAGCATCCTTTCCTCATTGTGTCTCTTGTTCTCAGCTACAGTCACAATATTTGGTAGTGGAGATCACCTGTTAGCTTCTGCTGTGGAATAAATTTCCTTCTTCCTGTGCAAAAAATCCATTATTCTTGAAGAAGGTGTAAATCTGGCTTAATACTCCATTTGTTTTCCAGCAGCAAAATGAATGATCTTGTTTCAATTACATTTACATTTAGTAAAAAATATAGCATTTACAGTATTTGAGTACTTTGGCTGTTTTATTTATGAATATTGATTTCTGCATAAGGGTACCATTTCTGCTTTACTCTTACTTTTTTGGTGAATGAGCACACTAATATTGGCTCTTAGGTGAGCCACAGCAGGTACTGCACAAAATACTGCTGAGACTGTAAGAAAGCTCTCGTCATACTATTTAGCAACACAATGCCAACAAGGATAAGAACAGACTATTTCTCTCTGGGTGTTAGTTCTTAGATATATTGATGGCTACGAAAGTTTTATTTTCAGAAATCAGCAGCTTTCAATCAGACTTTTTAGCAGTAAGTGTTGCAGTTCTAAACTACTGTATGCAATGGGAAAGTGTGGTTTTTTTGCATTTCTTCAAATACTAAAACAACAAAAATGGCTACAGAGTAGCAGTGTATCAGGTACCCCAACACTACACCTGAAAGAGGCATTCCTAAGGTAGATCTAATGTTTTTTCCCTGTGGTTTGCAGCTGCCAGTGAGATGCTAATAAGTACCACATGGACTGTCTTCTCTCTATTGCTCATACCTGTCCACTAGAGACAGAGTGGAAATCACTGATCATACTTCAGCTACCTCCTTGACCTCCAGCAGCCACATGTTTCCCTTAAAAAACCTAACTAAACTAAAAACCCAAACAAAAAGCCACCACAAAATAAACAAATAACACCACCCACAAAACTGTGGGGATTTTCTTTTGATCAGTTTTACACATTCTAAGAAAAATGTTGCACTTACTACTTTTCCAAATTGAATACTATCAAGGTTAAATATGGAGCTAAATAAAGTGATTTTTGTTTGGGGAAAAAAATGCTCAAGGGGTAAATAGCCCAAAATTCCAATCTTAAAATAAATCAAGCAAAGATACAGATTGTCCAAGGTGCATAGACAGCTTTGACTTTAACGGAACAAAATACAGAGATCCTTTCATATTCAAAGCAGTCTATTGACCAACTGGATTAATTGTATTCAAACACAATATCTATTAGGCATTTAGAAATAACTCAAACATCACAGTGGATAGTGGGTCTTCAAAATGGGATAGATTTTGCAGGGCATTAATTATTTTATTATTAATTTTATTTTCATGTAGTGATGTATCAAAATGCCCTGGGAAGAAAATATCTAGACAGAAATTAAATACATGGGCCTCGGTTTTGTCTTTTCTAGCACTCTGGTTTGAACTCTCACTGGTTTACAATGTATTTATGTATGTAACAATAAATAAGAGCAAGAATTATCCAAGAGTATGTATATTCACTCCTGCTGAAGTGTTTGATTTCTGAAGCCAATTTAAGATTTATCTTCATCATCATTGTAAGTAAAGAAAGAAATAAACCTGATATTGCAAACTTTTGGAATAAGTTTTATCAAGTACTTTACAGATTGTGATAGCTTGGTTTGGTTGGATAAGAAAACAGTATATCCATCTTCTGTGCCATCAATTAAAGAATGTAGATCTGCAAATATAATGCAGTTGATTGCTTCCCATTAAATGCTCAACTTTTAGAGATTCACACAATGACCTGGGAGCATGTATATTCTCCCAACTCTGACACTTCTACTTGGCAGCCATGTTATTTTATCAGCACAGTGTCAGCAAACAGGACGTGTGACTTCAAATTCCATCCATTATCCACTCTATTATGTGTGCAGTATCTCACAGACCATTTGGAAAACTGACTTGACCTAGTGAGAAAGAAGCAAGGAAGACTAAAAGGAACAAAGCATTAGTAAATATCTGCAGAAAGTCTAGGGGTGCTAGAAATGGCCAGTACACACAGAGTTGGTGTGAGGTACATCCCTGATAGCTACATTGCTTCACCTAATTAATCTGGTCCCACATCTCATTTTCTAATTTCTATCAGCAAATATATGCTGACAACTAGTAACTTACCACACCCTTTCACTTAGCTTGAAAAATCTACTTCAAATCAAAATTACTACTAAAAAAAATATGAAAACTTATCAAATGTAAAATTAGATTAAGAGTCAATCAAAATCCAACTGTGAATTTATCATTTCAATGAATTTCAATGAATAGTTTAAAATCTGTTCAAAATCTATTTGAAAATGAATATGTAATAATACAGGCATATCTCTTTTTCAAAGCTAGTATTGTCAGATGTATTCTGTGCATTATAATTCATGAACAGGGTAGATGACTATTTGAGAAGTATTAAAATGAGCTGACTTTTCAATACAAGTGTCTGGACAATAAGTTTTTGTATTCTTGGCCATTCAGAAATGTAGACAATTGTGCTAGAAAAATAATGTGTATTGTAATATTCATTGTACAGTAGTAGTATAGTAAGTGGCAATTCTGGACATTACAAGAGACACAAGGATTATTTTCTGTGATTGCACAGAGAATACTTGGATTTCTTGTGAAGCTTTTGCATTGGAAATGAGATTCATCAGTCTGAACAGGGCAGGGTTAGAGCCCTTAGCAACATGCTTATTTTGTAGAAGGTCACTCAATAATAACTTCCTCTGCCCTCCAAGCTTATTAAGACTGACTGGCATATATTAATGAAAACACCTGATTCTCCAACCATAAAACCCAGACAAAGACTTTATTTTAATATTAAGGAAGGAACCCTTAATTAGCAGGGTTTCAAAAATGTCAGCTTCTTCTATTAGCTGTTCTGGTCCATCAAAGCCATAATCCCTACTGTCAAATTTCATCACATGATAGACAGTTTGCTGGCTATCTTTTTTTTTTTCTTTTAACTGATCATACTGACTGAAGCTTTTTATTTTGCCATCACATTTAACAAGTTTGTATGCATTTCATTGTTACACTGCTGATTTTACTCCTTTTAAAGTCTGCCTGTGTCAGCTAAAAGAAGAAAAAATGTGGGAAAACATAAAGTATTACATATTGATACACAGAGATATAATTAAAGACTTTTGGGGAGAGTTCTCATTCATAATATTGATTCTTTTCTAGGGCATGCAGATGTGCTTCTGTGAAAACACAAATAAAAACTACCATTCACAGATGAATTTCCATTTCAGGCATGTTAAGAGAAGAAAAAAATACAAATTCTTGAAATATTGCAAAGACCTTTAGAGATGCATGTTCTTTAGAATTAACCCACAACACATTTTCATGCTGCATAAAATTTGTTCAAGTAGATATTACTTGCACTGCCCTCCAAATGAGAGACTGCATCAAATTTTTCTGAAATAAACATACCAATTTAAAACGATTTATATTCTAGCTTCATTCAGAATTTCCACATTTGGTAAGCATTCACATTCACAGGAATTTATTTTTTTGACTTACAAGAAAGCAATAGAAGACTACTGTCCTGTCACAGAATTTAAATGCCCCATGTATACTCTCCCAAGCATGGCCTGTGTATTTGATAAAGCCAGCACATACCTATGTAGGTTTTTGCTTCTTTAACAAGAAAAGGAAAATTTATACAGAATTTGTAGGATGACATCATATTTAGATGAAGTACCCTACTACAGTCTTTCCCTGCCTTTTTTTTCTCCAAATATTTCCTCTTAAAATTTTAGATTTATTTATTAATAATTTATGAAATTATGCACATACAATAAATGATACAGTAAAAAGGAGTCTTAGTATTGAAGTTATAACTGAGTCCAGGTAAGAAAAACAAATTCCCAGTATTCAAGAAAAATAAAGAACTTTCTGAGTGGAAGAGAATGGGTAACATTTACATTTTAACACAGGAGAGAAACAGTCTGAAAAAAAAGAGCAAGGTATGCTAAGAGTTAAAAAATGAAAGGTACAGATTTCTGCCAAGAACTGGAGGCAGCATGAGAAGCACCAGAAAGCCAAAATCAGTAAAAGAAATTGAGACAATCTGAGAATCTGTGAAGCAGAATTGTCAGAAAAATAAAAATGTAGGGATTTTTTCTTACAGGCATGTAAGAAAAAATCATAACAGTCACAGTTTACTCAGACTGAAGCAAAAAGTGAGACTGAGGTTGGAGGAGGTGGGGAAGATTGCAGAAATGCAGGTAACCAAATGATTAAGAAAAGGATAGAGATGAATAGACAGATTTTGGATGGCTTTGTATACAGGGTGGTATGGAAGGCATGGAGAGGTAACCACAATAGTGAATCTGGATAACAGGATGACAGTCAATTTTGAGTGCAAGAAGAATGGTTAAAATATGTTTATAGATATACTTTTGCAGTACTTGGCACTACTGAAGAGCACAAAAGAGGGAGGAGGTTCTGTGGCCTGAGAGATGCATATGGACTGCAAAGAGGCAAAGAGTCACAGGTTCTGAAGACAAAAGACACCTTTAGAGCTCTGTGATATTTTTTGTATTTTAAATCCTACAACACCTAATACATTTAGGAAACAGGCCAAAAATTCACTTCTGCTTTGATGGAGATATGGTCAAGAAATGAAGGAGGTGTTTGAAATACAACTGCAAGGGTCAGTAAGAATGACAATACTCACAGAAGCAAGAGGAAAGATAATCCAAGACTCAGGATTATAGAGGCTGTCAGAAATTTTTGGCAGAAATGAGAGGTAAATGGTGAAAACAGGGCTGAAGTCAGAAAATCATCATCAGAACAGAGGGAAATTAAGAGCTAATAGAGGAGATAAAAAGGGAGAAATCAGAGACATGACCACTGAGAAGTGCAGAAACCAAGGAAGGAATTGGTGCTTCTGAGGGAGAAAGACAAATGCAATGCAGAGAATAAGTCCAATAAAGGAAGAAAAGCAAAATATATTCTTTGCTAAAAGACAGTCTGTAAACTGACTCACTAGCTACACCTTGGCCATGTAACTCAGATATTTAGTGAAAATATATCTTTCCTACCCCAGGAAAAGAATTCCAGTTCTTCACACTGTGGAGTTCTTCCCATGGCTAATAATTACATAAAGCTATATGTGTTTATTGAAGATCCTTGTACCACTGTCTTTTTGAATGCTCTGCTTAGACTTTACTGCTTCCTGAGTGCCTATATTACAAGTGACCAAGTGTGTTTCTCAGGTGAACTTACATCTAGACACTGCATTTGTTTTAATGGGTTTAAGTGACTGTGAACATTTACTCATATGATTTCTCTTTAATTTAATTAATTTAGTAATGTAACTCCCTATTTAGAATGGAAGATTTCCTTGAATTTTGAATAATACATCTACGGAGTGGAGCAACAGTGGATGGCAGCAAGATAATGAGGCCAACACATGAAGTTCAGTTCGCCCTCCAGCATCACTAACAACACCTACTAACTAAAAACCAGTTAAACAGGAAAGCTATAGAAGTTTTAGACTATGAGCAATCTTTATCTTGCAAGGTATATGACAACTAACCTTAGTTTTGAAAGCAGTTTTTTCCTATAAATGCATCCAATTAAAGTTGTTTGTCAAAACATCTGTGAGTCGCTTTTGGGATTCCACTGCAGAGTAAAATACAAAAAAAATATGGTCCCCACTTTCAAGCATTTTTACCAAGTAAGCATATATTTTAGGATTTTTCCCTTCTCTTATTAATTTTTTTTGTATTTTTTATATTAAATGGTTCTCTTGTTTTAATTTTTATTTATCTCCCACAGCTAATGCATGACAACATCTGTCTTTCACAACAAATCACAGTGAGGGTCTTTTTGTTACTTCTTTGAACAGTCCTATTTTTCTGGCAGCACACAGGCTCTGTCAGGGTCCAGTATCTATCTTGTACTGCTCCCATTCTGAATATGCAGTTGATTCCATGGGTATCATACAGGAACATAGAACGAGGAGAGGAAGAAGGAAAAAAGAGCAAGAGAGGCTTTTGTGATTGTCAGGATTCAGATGTTATGTGTCTGGCTAAGACTATGATCTGGAGATGTCCAAGATCTGGTTTGTCTTGCTAGCCACCACCATGCAGTCCTACAAAAATTGCATAGAAGGGAAAGGCTCCAGGTACCTAACATGCCAATAATTAAGAAATTCTCCAACACATCTCTTTACAGTTGCCTTGGCTGACTGCACTTTGTTTTCACACTATCCTCAACATCCTTTCTCATGATGCCTAATATTTGGGCTACTTTTGCGCATTCATTTGACAATTTCAGAGAACTATCCATAGTGACTCCAAGACCCTTTTCCTGAGGTGTAACTAATGCTCTAGGTGAACATAGTTAATAGTAGTCTCTGCTATCCATGGAACTGTCTCACGGATATCTCCCAAGAACAGAATTCCATTAAAAATTATTATCACATTTTGGGTATGACAGCATCTTAAACTTCAGATGTTCTGCAGCCATGCTTGTAATACCTGCTTGGGAAACTGTGTGGTGCTGCCTTGCTGCTGGATTCCAGGTGATGTACCACAACCTGGAACCTTCTATGCTTGACTGGCCCTTCCTAAGCCTCTATTCAGCATTATGATAGCACTTTAAGTTGTTTGAAATCATACATGGGGTATAATACGTGTGGTTTATATCAGACGCAGCCAGAATGGTGTATTTATGGACTGACTGTCCCTGAATACAGCAAGGGATAATGAGGCTTATGCGAGAAACAGAAAGGAGAAAAAGGTAAAAGAGCAGAAGGACAGCATAAGGATGCAGGCAAATGAATATAACTGATTTTTTCAGTTGCTACAATTTTGGGTGAGAAATTCTGGAGTGCCTTCTCTAGAGCAATGCCACTTTTGTGGATCAGAATGGTCAGTTTTTCACTGACAGGCAAGAATTTCAAAACACTTCAGTTGGTAAAGAGTTTTATAATCACTGACTGGAAATTCTGCCTGCTGGCAATGTAAGCTATTATTTTTGTATACAGTGTGCACAATTAATACTAGTGTTTTTGGACCAATTTGTGCTGCAAATAAAGCTGTGGCCTTTCCTTGCCAAAAAGAGTATAATTTCAAGCCATCAGGATTTGCATCTTGGGAAAGGATGGAAAATGAATATGCCAAAGATAAAAGGAAAAATATACTGCTTTAGTATATAATAAATAGTAAATCACTGAATGTAAGAGAAAGGTAATTAGGTTCAGTGATAGTTCAGTATGATGTTTTGTTTCTTGCCTTTTGTCTTACTGTAGGAAAGAACTGAAGGAAGCTAAATGAGATCTCAATATAAATATCTAATCAGACTTTTGCAGTCCAAAAACTGCCATAAAACACGTTTTCCTATGTCTACAGTCTATACTCAAAATGTAATAAAAGTCTTACATTTCAGACTTTACAGGAGTTTAGATATACAGATTGCATTGATGGGAGTGCATGGTATATAGCCCAAAAGATTAAATACATTGCTAAAGATAAACTAATTTCTTACTTCCTTTTTCAAAGGTGGTTTACATTTTTGTACTTCTCTGCAAAATGCTTTTCACTAAATTCTCCTGTAAGTATTTTTACACATTGAACTGACTTTTCAAAAGAAAGTAGAAGCTTGGTGACAGAAGCTGTACAACACCTGTGCAAGCCTACGTACGACTTAATTCTCTTTCCTACATGTGAGAGTCTCAATGGATTTTTTAAAGCATTTTGTAGCATTCAGACACAACTACTGTGAGTCTGCTTTGGAGAGGAGTTTGAGCATGAAAGAATCATCTGCATTGTTATCAATTAAATTACCATCAGTTCTGCAGGCACCTCTGGCAGGGTTACAGGCTCCAGAGAGTTTGGATTGACTCACAGTACTAGGAATAAAGGTCAAACTGACTCTCACCTTTGCAGCACTGATAGAAGCCCTATATAAATCACTTGATATATAAATATTTATTTATCAACATTTAGCAAGTCAACAGCATGGTGTGGTCTCCACATATTTCATAAAGAAGATTGTTTACATTTTCTGAACTCAAGGTAAAAGTCAGCACTACCTGATGCTCACTAGTTAAGAGGATTTTTTGACTACTAATATGTCATAATTACCAGGATTTTCACAAAGCAAACAGATTAACTTCTAACTATATAAGGACCGGTCTTACATTCCTTTTTAAAGAAAAAAATGAACTTCTGAAATGAACTGCACAACAGCTCACCATATTGACATATTGTGATCTGTCCCAAATACAAGAGTACATTCCTAGCATATTATTTGTGTCAGCTTCACAAAACTATTGCAGTTTCACTTTTTCTTTGTGTCTGTAATGGTTCCCCATCATCCTGATAAGTGGGCAGTCATTTCTCCCTGAACAGATAGAGCTGTGAAGGAGAATTAGATTTCAACACTTATGTAACAGAGATTAATTGATTGATTAGATTATTAATTAAAGTTTCCATTAAATTCTCTTTTTAAAAAGCACAGGATCATGGATCCCCAGGGCTTTTTCTAAACCTTGAAATCATAAACAAGAGAATGCATAACTAAACATTGTACTTTATCTTGTGAAGAATAATTAAGCCAGTGGATGCATTGCTATGAAGAAAAATATTTTTTCTTCCAAAATATACTTTTTTTTTTCATAAAACCTTAGGAAAAAGAAAGCATTTTTTGAGTTTCCCCTACTGCAATAGAGGAATAGACACCAAAAGTAATGTTTTAAACATAGATGTACACATATGTATTGTGTGCACTCTGTTTGGGGTTTATAGGCTATACATTTTTAAGAAAAGGTAAAGAAGTGAAAACACGACTCATGTTGTTTTAGATTTGAACTGATGGTCTACCTAGAAGTCCCAGCCATATAATATTTGAGAGACTGTAGAAAAATAAAAACAGCAAGTGGCCCTTTAGGTAACCCATAATTAAAAGCAATTTTGAGCTGTCTTTTCAGGGAAGCTACCCAGGGGAAGTATTTGCTACCTGTTTGACCTTCACAATTGTGAGTCCTTGGCAGTGTCAGCGACCCTCTGAACTGAATTCAAAACTAATCTCTAACAGAAAAAGAGAAACAGAATTCATGCAAATCATATTAATTCCAACATTTCCCCAGTGAGCTGGGTATAAACTACAGCCTAATTAAATATTTTTTAACGATGTGAGTAATTTTTGCCAAGGGGCGGATTCAGGCGAAAATTTAATATGAGATCACAAAAGCTGTTCCCAGCGTTGATTCTGTAAATTAATGACTATCTGCCTTATGATAAAAACATGCTGCCAAGAATGAAAATGAAGTCAGCAAAGCTTGCTCTATTTGTCTAACAACCAAATATACAGAATGCAAAACTTTAAAGGATATGGAAAATTTCCATTGTCTGTATGATATATTCCTGATAAAGATGCAAGACACTGACAGCATAAAGCTGCTTTATGTTATACAAGACTATCAATTCTTATTCGTTATCACTAATATAGCATTAGCTATTGTTAGTTATGAACTTTAGTGAGGCAGTGCCAAGCACTAACATCAAGAACCTGAGAGGCATTCATTTATGTGTGGGTAGGATAATGTGCTATTGACCACTTCATGAACTGGGTGTCTCTAAGACACACTGAACGTGGCACAATTTATCAGAGCTGCTTATAAAAATTCAAGCATCTTACCTAACACTTAAAAAGACTTATCATTGTAGTATCTAGGCACCAATCTTAAGTGCTTGTCAGAAAGAAGATCTCATCAAAACAATGTTATTAGTGTTTTCAAATAATAAATGCACAAAAATGAAAACTATGATCAAGAGAAACTATACAAAGGAACAGGAATTACTCATGCATCAGTCTGTCCAGATTTTTATCATGATTTGGAAATTAAACAATAAGCCTTATGTGATTAAAAGGCTGCTTTATGAAGTATAGTATTAGATCAGATACTGAAGATATTCTAATGCAAAATCCTCTGCTTAACCAATAAAAGACTCCATGCCTTTTGTTCTTCTCATGCTAACCTAACTTGTAACAAGACCGCCAGTTAACACCAAGGAATTACAAAGCATCGCCAGATGACAGGTGAGCAGGACTTGGTAGCACCCTGGTCAAGAGGCCAGCCCAAAAATAAGGCTTTGCAGCCTTATTTATTTAAATTTCTGCCAGTGTTGGCCACTGAGACTGAATTTACAGCTTTTCAATTAAAAGGTCATTCTGTGCTAACCAGCATGCCATTGCCTCATTATAATCAGAAAATTAGTGAGAAAAGACCAGCATGAATAATATGAAGGAGACAATCTGAAAGGTGAAGAGGCATGATTTTCTTGCTCCATGAGAAAGCAGAATAAAGCTTGCTGTTTAGAAACAAATATTTTGCTTATAGTGCATGAAATAAACACTTTACCATTTCTTTCTACTTCAGAACAAATAAATTGGTCATTTTCTGTAAATTAGGCTTGACAGATGAAAGGATGGTTTACGACTACTGAACAGTGTAAGTTAGGGTATAGCTTCATATGAGATGAAATGTCTATGTGAGATTTCAAGTTTCAAAGCATCACAGTAGAACTTTTATGTTTCTTAACTAGAGCATAGCCTTTTTGTAAGTGTAATAATTTAAAGCCTCTAAATAAAAGCAATAACACAGAGAAACAGTTAGTATCAAATATATTTTAGAATATTTATTAATTTACTATTGAAAACTGAGATGTAATTCAAAATTCAATGTGCCTGTGAACATGCTAGAAATTATGAGCCATTGAGGACAGAAATGCAAACTACACAAAGGATGAGGACTTTTACAAATCCCCTCAAAACGCTGGGAGAAACTACTCAATCTATCATATACAAGCCATAGAATGTGTAGTCTTCCAAGCAGCCACAAAGCTCTTCAATATGCACAAACAGAGGAAAAAAACCCAAATATAAAAATGCGATACATTTTAGAATAACGAAAATGTTTCAAACTCACAATTTAAAAATTTTTATTTAATGAAAACCTGGAAGCTATCCTACTTTCAGTCTGAAAGCAGAGTTCATCATTAAGGAAAAATGACGAATTTTTGCTCAACATTGGTAATAAGTTGTAAGCCACTGGAACAGGAAAAGTAAGCTAGAGAGCATGAAACTATTTTCAGGAAGAGCACTTAGAGATTTTACAGCCAAACACTTTAATGCCCTCCATTCTCCGCAGTTACCTGCTCTATGTTCAGACCATGACCCACCCTCCAAGAGCTTTGTTCTCTTCTAGAGGAACTCATCCTGTACTCAGCAGCCACTGATGAACCCACACAGACACAGCCAGTTAGTGGCAGCCCTGACCTGCTGCTTTGGATAGCCTCTTGAGTAGCTTAGAGACATGCTGTAAACCAAACTGAGAGGCCGAGGTCCTTCTCTTAACGAAGCCTGACTGAACAAGTTTTTTAATTATGCTCTCACTTGTTTTATTTTCCAGGAATGGAGACAGTCTTTCTTGCACACGTGAAGTAGTCAGAAACTTGCCCGTGGATTTTCCCACATGACAAAAGAAAAAGAAGAAAGGAACATGAAATTCAAGTTTCCAAGACCCCTACTACTGAATCTCCCCCTCTGGAGAAAGCAACTGCAGAAGGTAAACAAAAAGAAAGTCTAGTAATTTATTTCCTATATTGCACAGGATCTTATGGAGACCTCCAGTCTATAATAGCATATGAAATGAGAGTTGATGAGGTAACCTACAAAGAGAGAGGAAGAAATCTCATGTCTATCTACAGTTTTTATTTTATGCAGCTGTAGCTGAGAGATCTTGTGATAAAAGCGTGCCAATATTTACTGCTCTGTGCATCACAAATCCCCAAATATATGATTAAATAGAAGCAAATTTGATAAAAACAATAAAAACATTCGAAAGACTAGTGTAAGTTAGGTGTCTACAGACCTTTGAGAATTAATCAGCTGATTTCAAAGCCCTGTGTAACTACAGATACACGGCAGATAATTTCAGTTGTGCAGTTCAATTTAAGGGTAGAAAAATACAGGTGCATAATTTCAAAAAAGAAATATAAATCAGGCCTAAGTCATTTGGGAGTACTAACTCTAGACTAAATAGCTTGGCCAAATAACAAATAACAAAATAATGCATGAAGAGTAGGGGAGAAAATAACATTGTGTACAGAGAGAAGGAAAAATTGAACAACTGTGCTTAAAGTCCTATTTCTTGATTCTCGTAAAATCTAGGAATTTTGAAAAGAGTTTGCCTAAATAACCCTTTTGTATCTCTAATTTTTTTAGAAAATTATTATTTACAGAGATATTCATAGCTGTGTCAGCCACTGGTCTTTACAGGGTGGGAAACTTGCATAATATAACTACAAGACTGGCAGTTATTTTGTGTTTTCCCAACAATCCTAGACTCTAGAATCATGCAAATAGTACAGAATTTTAGCTTACCTCTAAAGATGAAGAAAATTGCTAGCCCATAATGCAAGACTTCAAAAACTTCAAAATCCACAGAGTTAAAAACATGTTTACATTTCTGATGCTTAAGATAAGACCTTGGTTTTTCCCCCTAACCGGTTATCTTTTAATGCTTCAAGCTATTGACAACCCTTTGGCAACAGCTCTGTTTTGTTTAGATCTTAAAAGGCCTGATGCACTCCTCACTGATGCTAGCAGATGCCATTTTTTAATTTACTTAGATTATTGATCACATCTTCAGACCACAAT
>NW_024528044.1:3455415-3505415 GCF_017590135.1 Pyrgilauda ruficollis | reverse complement strand
TACGGACAATTTCCCATAGGGACTAATACGAAACTTTTGTATCAAATACAATTTTCTAAGCAGAACAAGTAAACTTGAACCTTTATGGAGTAAAAATAGAGCACATCAGTGTTCTGTATCACACACTTTTTTTTTTTTTTTTGGTACTAAATTAATGCATTTCAACACATAAAGAAAGTAAAAGGATGAAGGAAATTACAAAATATGGGCAGAACTGCCACTATAGATCTGTGACTGAGCCCAGCTCTAGTTAAGATTTCCTTCCCCAGGCAGCTTCATCACTTCATGCACTGCTACATCTATGAGAGCAGATACATGCAGCAGTGCAGTATAACAGTTTATCAGCAAGTGTCTTGGATGGATTTACATCATTCCACATGCAAGGTAATAAATAGATACCATCTATTTAAATAAACAAATAGGTTTGAAAGAGATTGAGAGGTTGCAGATACATACACACACATACATAACATATATATGATACTGTTGCATTTGTGTAAGTATTAAGATATGTCCCTCTGTATTTACAAGCAAATGACAATATTTTTATTCTCTAATAGATAAAAATAAACTCTTTTAGTTCTATATTTCCAAAAAGCGGGCCTATGGCATAAAAAGTAATTCAGAGCAGAAAAGCTTTTATCATGTGTGACTGTACCAGGCAGAAAGGTAGCCTCCCTTCATTTGGTGCTGCCCCAGTACAGAGACTGCAGTTCTATTTGTGGAATGTGAGTGTCCACACAGTCCCGCTTGCCCTCCCTATCCTGAACTGTACTGGGTGAAATCTATCTTGTTTATCAGCACATTAGTGTTCCACATAAAAAGCCTCCGCTAAGACCACAGTATAATTTGAATGTAAACAAAGAATTTCAATTGTACCAAGTTGTGCTTTGTGCCCTGATATAAGCAGTCACACCTTAGGTGCATGAGCATTTTAACATATATTCACTGACTTACTATACTTTTCATTTCTAAAATATGTATGTTTTCCAAAACAAATAGGATTTTACAGCACATTTTGTAGGCTAAAGATAGAAGTAGAGAAAAATGAATTCTGTTTAAGCCAAAGGAAAGAAAAAATTTGGTTGTTTCTCTTTTATATTGTTAGGAGATATTTATATATAAACATCTGTATGTGCATGCAAAGACATGCACTTTTCTTGAGGTGAGTAGCTGAGAAAATAAGTGAGTTAGAGGTCTTCTCCATGCAGATCTACTGATGAAGTGCAGAAGGTAAAATCTCTGTCACTTCCCCAGGGATTCACAGGGAGAGGGGCGCTTTTGTAATCTGTGCCCTCCAGTTGAAGTGTAGCTCAAAATACATTTCTAGAATGCTGTATGTTCTTTAAGATGTTTCTTTTCTGAATATATTTCTGAATGCTTCTGATGAATTTTGCCTTCCTCCATGCTGAAATCCCACTTTTATACTAACAATGATAAAGCCAATAGTTTAGAAGTCAAAGTATACATAGATTTTATTAAAATGCCAGCTTTTCCCTGGTGTCCAGTGGAAACATGAGGCTCAATGTAATGAACTGTGAGAATAAAATGCAATCAAAAGATCTGAGATAGCTCATGAACCATAACAGCATAAGAGGGAAGGAGAGACTGTATTCACTCACCATGTGATATTCTGTCTTGCAGAGCCAGGATGAGAAGAATCAGATGGGAAAAGATGTCAAACTCAGAGTGTTAGAATAAAAATGGCCCATGCTGATTAATGTTTATAGATCAGAACAAGTAATTTAAGGTACTGGACAAGTATAAGTGTCTCATATTTCAGAGACGACGAAGAGAGAAGATGTAGCCATTTCCTAAATGAGGCTAATAAAGCTCCTCCGGTGCCCTTCCTTGTTTTCACTCTGTAAGCCTCTGATGATGGGGGGCTTACAGCTGCATGCAGCTATTGTTAACAGCCAGAGAATGTTTGAGAGTAAGATTTGAAAGAATGAAATTCAGTCTACTAAGCTATTACATTGATTAGCAAGGTTATCAAGATGATTTTTTTAAGTTGAAAGTTTTAATAATTTACTGACAACAGATGAAAAGTTCTTATTTTCCCCTGCGGTTGAGCCAGTAAAATGTAGCTGTGAAGAAATTTGCTTTCATGTTTGAACTCTAGGTAAAGATCAAGCATGGTAAAATTTCAGTCAAAATATGCTATTTCAAAAACATATGAAGGCATTATTTAGAATACTCTTGACTGATTTACATAGGAATATTAGATAAAGCTAAAAGATTTGCTACAATTTCCATTTACTCTTGACATGAGCATATACAGAAAAACAAAGGTACAACTGAATCAGGAAAAGACATAGCCCAAAATCCTGCAGTTATAATCTTAGAGGGTATCCTACAGCAAACATTGTGAGATACATATCAACTGCCTGGTGTGTGTATGTTTCAGTAATTTGTCCTTGTCTACACATCTGATCTTTTTTTCAGATCAAAGAATCACAGGATGGGTAAGATTGGAAGGGACCGCGGTGTGTCACCTGGTCCAACTTCCTTGCTGAAGCAGGGTCATCCCAGAGCACATGGCACAGGGTTGTGTCCAGATGGATCTTCAATATCTCCAGTGAGGGTGACTCCACCACTCTCTGGGCAATATGCCACAGTGCGTGATGACTCCAGCAGTAGAGAGGTGGAACTTCCCGGGCATCAGTTTTTGCCAATTGCCTCTTTTCCTACTGCATGGTGACCCCAAGAAGAACCTGGCTCCATCCTCTTTACACTCTCCCTTTAGATATTTATACAGTTGTCCTTCTCAGCTGTCTTTTCTCGGGGCTGAACAGGCTCAACTCTCTCAGCCTGTCCTTGTAAGAGAGATGCTCCAGTCCCTCAATCACCTTCATAGCCTCTGCTGGACCTGCTCCAACAGCTCAGTGTCTCTCTTGTCCTGAGAAGCCCAGAACTGGACACAGCATTCCAGATGTGGCCTCATAATGGCTGAGTCGAGGGGCAAGACCATCTTCCTTGATCTGCTGGCAATGCTCTTCTCAGTGCACCCCAGGATACCACTGCCCTTCCTGGCCCCAAGAGCACTGTTGGCCCATGGACAGCTTGCTGTCCACCAGGACCTCCAGGCCCTTCTCCTCAGAGCTGCTTTGCAGCAGCTCAGTCTCAAGGCTGTTCTGGTGCCTGGGGCTGCTCCTCCCCAGGTGCAGGACCCTGTATTTGCCTTTGCTGAATTTCAGAAGATTCCTTCTCTCCATCCCTCTAACCTGTCGAGCTCCTTCTGCAGGGCTGCACAGCTCTAGTGCGTATTGGCCACTCCTTCCAGCTCTAGTGGGTATTGGCCACACCTTCCAGCTTCCTGCCATAAGTGAACTTGCTGAGGAGGCATCTCCCCTTCATCCAAATAATTCATGGATAAGTCAAATACTGGACCCAGTACTGTATTGAGCCTCACAAGGCTGTTCTGGTGCCTGGGGCTGCTCCTCCCCAGGTGCAGGACCCTGTATTTGCCTTTGCTGAATTTCAGAAGATTCCTTCTCTCCATCCCTCTAACCTGTCGAGCTCCTTCTGCAGGGCTGCACAGCTCTAGTGCGTATTGGCCACTCCTTCCAGCTCTAGTGGGTATTGGCCACACCTTCCAGCTTCCTGCCATAAGTGAACTTGCTGAGGAGGCATCTCCCCTTCATCCAAATAATTCATGGATAAGTCAAATACTGGACCCAGTACTGTATTGAGCCTCAGGGGACACCAGTAGTGACAGGCCTCCAACTAGACCCTGTGCCACTGTTTATGACCCTCTGGGATCTGCCAGATTGATGCCAATCAATTCTCAGTCCTTACTGTTCACTCAGCCAACCCTCACAAACCCTGAGTTTGCTTGTGAGGATGTTGTGAGAAACAGAATTGAGAGCCTTGCTGAAGTCAAAGTAGACAAATCCACTGATCTCCCCTCATCCATGAAGGTAGTTGGTTCATCACAGAAGTCAATCAGGTTAGTCAAACATGATTTACCTTTAGTGAATCCATGCTGACTACTCCTGCCAACCTTCTTGGCATCCAGGGGGATAGATAGAATGAGACATTTCATAAGTTTTCCAGCTGATTGGCTGATAGTTCCCTGGGTCTTCCTTCTTGCCCTTTTTGAAGACTGGAGTGACATTTGCTTTCTTTCAGTCCTCATGTGCCTCTCCTGACCTCCATGACCTCTCAAAGTTGTTTGTGTGCAACCTTGCTATGGTGTCCAATAGCTCCTTCAGCACTCATGGATGCTTCTTGTCAGGGTCCACGGACTTGTGGATGTCCAATTTGTTTAGATGTTCTCTAACCCAAACCTGCTTAACCAAGGGAAAATCTTCCATCCAACATGCCTTTACTCTGGTCTCCTGGGTCAGAGATCTGGTATAACTTTGGCTGAACAACTAGAACTAAACCAAGTTTCAATGGCTATCATTGCCTTTAAAAAAATCAAATAACTATAAGAAATTAATTAAATACGGCTTCTTTAGTGTAGCCAGTGTGGTGAAAAATAATACCAGAAATAATTGCATTCCCTTCCATGGATTTAGGACAATTACATGACCGTAAAATGTATCTGTATACATGGCTTTCAGAAGAATCCTAACAAAACACATACATTTGCCATATCTATTGCCAGTCTAAAGAATCATTTTGAAATGCCTGGTCTCACTGTCATACACCCCCTCCTTCCTCAATCAAATCTTGCACAGTTCTACTTATGTGCTGAAATTTCTTTGTGTTGGTAGGAAAGACAGTGATAGAGTGATTCCTAGTTACAAAGTTTTTTTAGAAGTTGGCCATGCAGTCACAAGTGTTTATGATTCTGGTAGAACAAGTTAAAATACCATTTAGGTCTGAGTGTAGCTTATTTGTTTGTCAATGTTGACTAAGTGAAATGGAGCTGGAGTTAATGCCCTGAATTGCAGTATACTAAGCATGCATGAAAAGATGGGGATAACTAAGTGAAAGAAATGGGACCTTGTAATACAATAAATTACAGCAGAGACATAGAGGGTTTTTTTGCTAAGTTGAATGCAACCTTTTCCAGTATAATAAAAAAGCAGCCTCCATCTACATTATCAGTGGATAGTTCTTGCAAAAAGAGTATCCTCCTTTTCACATTTAGGCACCTCTGGCCAACATCATCCAGCACATGAAAGCTAGCTTTACTGCAGTGCTATTCACAGAATGGGCACAGGTTTATTGCTGTGCGCTTGAAATTATTCTCAACAGAAAACCACCTAGTATAAGACTAAAAATTCTTTATATCCTGAGTAATTACAAGTAATTTCTAAACTGCAATGTTTTTACATGTTTTTGGGTATTTTTCTTAATTTCTCTGTTACTCATTTCCTTATGAAAAATTACTTCATTGCTTTCCTTTGTACTACTTCTGTTTATTCCATTCAGATGATAAAATCATCACAGGAGAGATTTTCAGTTAGAACACAATTATGTACAGTGCCTGGCATGAAGATGCCCAAGACATAGGAGGCTGCTGGTGCTGCTGTAAAATAAACATCTTATAGTAGAAAATACATTGTGTTGTCCAGGGTGGGAGTCAGAAAGCTTGATCCCATTGTGCAAATTCTTTTAAGGCACAGTTTCCAGTTTTGTTCACTCATGCACCTAGTCTTCTAAAAAAATATAATGACATCACAGTTCTTGTGGTTTGTGTTACAATGGGAGGATAAAATTGTAGCGATGCATGAGAGCAAAAGCTATAGAGAAAATCAACAAACAGAAAAGTCATTAGTTTTAAGAACCTACAAATAAATTAAACCTTGCCTAAGATGTATTGATTTTCTGTGGCCTTGCCTATAGAATAATGTCAGGCATGCCTGACAATCCACTAGATTCAGAACGCAAAAATGACTTATAAATGCTCTTTTGCTTCCATCTTAAGAAATATGCTGGTATCAGCCCTCATTCTGGTTCTTATCTGCATGGAGTAAGCCAGAAACAATTTCCCAAAACTCTTCAAAATGGAGTTATAAGCATAAGGATTAAAATCAAAGCGCATTTTACTGTAAGGTATGAGTTAAATGAAAATAATCAAGAAGAGCTGTACTTTTTGTATGAATTAAAATTTCCTGACTTTATAATGTCAGCATCTTAATCAAAATAGGCAGTTCCATGAATGAAATGAAACAATAATCACTGTAATGAATTATGTGCTTAGATTGCAAGAATATGGTTTTTACTTAATACTTCCTAAACTAGCAAAAAACAGTACATAACTATTAGTAGATATATATGCAAGAGACTGTCAGAAGATACAGATGGTTAAGAAAAAAAACCAGCCTGACAATTACTGCTGTCAATAATGAAAAGCCATCAAAATAACAATGATAAATTCTCAATAATTTTCTATTAAAAAAATCTCATTATATAATTTTTAATACTTACATATTTTTTCTGTTTTTATTTTCAACACAAAAAATATTTCAAAGGTACAAATAGTTTAACATCTGGTTCCCCCTTGATTTAAATATGCTTGATTCAAGCCTATAATCAAAACAATTATTTTACCATGAAAGGATCTCTCTGCCTACACAGCAGGCAGAAAAACAAAAGTGGGCAAAGACAAACAAAAGACAGGCAGAAAACTTTTGACAGAAAAAGAGAACAGATGGAACAGTGTAGCTTATCCTTATATGTGTTTGGTTTAAACTTTTCTGTCTACCTGTCCTAATGAGAATTCAGTTGCAGATAGAAAAATCACCTCTGAATGCTTCTAACTTTTCAGAGTTATTAGTTTTATAATTTTATATTCTTTGAAAATGGCTACCTACATACGGCAAATGTGGAGAGCTATGATGCAGGTTAGAATTTTCTGTGTGACAAAGTCTACAGCCAAAAGCCCCTACTGAGATTTTGTGGGTTGTGTAAATTTTCAACATTTTTATTGCTTTGGCTGTCTTAGGTCATAATTTCTGGTTGTTCATACTAGATTGCTTGCATACATGATTTTCTTTATAGGGTTAGGCATTAATTTTTAGATTTTATATCATAAAATGACAAGTCGCCAAGTCTAGTTGTATATGCGGTAGAGAGAGACTAGAGACAACTATTCACAGGTGCTCAAGACGAGAAGTAAATTGTCCTCCTTCTCTGACTACATAGTAATTTAGTCTTAGACTTGGACTGGGTGACTGCTCTTCAGACAGCTGGAGCTGAGGGGTTAATTCTCTCTCTGCTGTTCAATAGAGAGAGACCTTTCCTGACCTGCTAAGCAGAAAATACAGAAGGCCTTCCTGCTGAGACTTGTCTTTGTAGGTAAATTCCATGCTTGAGACCACAGAAGAAGAAAGAAAAAAAGCTTCCTACATACACTTCTGTAATTTAGTGTCAATTTAAAGCAATAAATGAAAATACTTCACATTTAAGAGCATATTATTTTTTGTTTGCTCTGACTGAAATATCAGTTTAGATGGCACAGTGACACGACTTATGAAACTATTTTGGGGTGTATGAGGCAGTACCCATCTCAGCTGAATATTTACATGATGCTATCTGGGTGAGGGACAGGGAGGAGGAGAAGAAAAGAAGCAGAATGAAGAAAGTTGCTTGAACATTTGCTTCCAAAATTAAATTCCTTTACATAACTTATTAGTACAGTGGCAAAATACAAGAAAGTTTGCAGTACTACAGAGTAGTCAGTACAACAAGTGAATCAATTGAAGACAAGCATTAAAAGAGTTATTTGCTAATGGGCACCATGCCAGGGTTACTCATGCAATGCAGCCTGCAGAATTCCTAAGCTGAGTTCAGAAGATACAGATCGATGCACCTCCAAAGAGAGTCTATATCAATCTCCATTTCATTCATTAGCTTCCACTCTGAGCTGGTAGGCTGCTAGTTAACTCTTTAATGTGGGAGAAACTGTCAGTGTAAAGGCCACTGGGACACACACTCTTCTCTGCTGTACTTGACCTGTCGATATTTCTGGAGGCACACTGTTTAAACTGGTACAGCTAATGGCAAAATGGAGATCTGTGAGGCTTGGAAAGGCTTTCCCAGCTTTATACTGGCTTATCATTCTACAGTAAATATTAGTAAATGCATGCCGACAAAGTATTCCTATTTGTGTCTTCTTGCATATGAATAACGGGCCTCAGATGAAATAACTCAAACAACTCTGTCCCTGAAATCAAAGACAGCTTAAATAATAAATTATGCTAATTTGAGAAATTAGCACATTGAGATATCATGTAAATGAACTAGAGGCAACTGACATTTGGTTACTAATTAAATTGTTCTAATGTCCCAGACAGACAGAATGAGATAGCGACAGCAGTAAAGTTAGAATTCAGTTTCACTTTGAATTTGTTTGGCTGTAAGTTCATCATAAAATTGTGTAGAAATCCAGCAGGTCTAGGACATGATTGATGCATAAACCATTCAGAATACTTCTGAAAGTACAAATATGAGATCTAACACATAAAGGTATAATTACTAAAACAAAGAACAATCTCAAACCACCCAGACTTGTGGGCTTTACTATTTTCTTTCTACAAATATTGAATGTACTAATTTCCCTTGCCTTGCTGCTGAATAAAATCAATTTCCTCAGAAGAGCTGAACCTTCTTTTGTTTAAGGTTAGATGCAAAGTTGATATGCATCCTTAACTATAACGTAAAATCCTTGATTATTTAGAACTACGTCACTGTGAGAATCCACAGCTGCTACGGATTCATTATTTGACAATCAGTGCTCTCCATACAATAACCAACATGCTCGGAATTAGCTGAAGGGGAAAAAAGCTTCACATTATTTTAAAACTCTAGTCAAATTGTTGGTATACAAATTTTGATAATAACACCTGCTTTTTCTCTCTTGGCCAATATGATGCATGGAGAATCTTAGCTCCAACCATTTCCCTGCAGAATTGTCAAACATATGTATTTGTATTTCATTACTTGGGTAATAGCTGATTTGCCAAGTTCATTTACTACTAGTTGCTCCTCAAACATCTCAGTGGGATAATTAAGGAATACTAAGAACTGAAACTGTAGTATGTTAGGAGGGGGCTAGAGCAATTGCCCAAATCCCACTTCTGATTAAACTGCTGTCCAGAATTAAATATTCAATAACTGAAATTCTGTTTTCTTCCCTTACTCTGAGCAACTTATTATCAAGGAGACAGAATAACTCCCTGTTTTGTGCAATAGAGACAAAAAAGCTCTCTGCACTGCTCAAACTAATTCTAATCCCTTATGAGCCTACAAGAATGATATTTAAACTGAAAATTGACTGCGTAATGGACTAAGTGGTGCCTTCTGTTCTAATGGTTCAATATGTTGGCATTAAAACAAACAAAAGCACATTGATACCCAATGTCTGAACTGGGGAGACTGAACAGTCTCCCTATCCCCTTATCCTGGGGGATAAGGTTTAACAGTAGGAAGGCAATCAGAAATCCTTTCTATCTGAGGGTCCATCTGAAATATAAAGCTGTTGACAGTGAAATAGATGCGTGTGGGATCTCAGCACACCACTGTGGATGTGCAGAGACACCAGAGGAGCCCCTGGGGGGCTCGGAAACCCTAGAATGTTGCCAAAAGGGCTTGGTAGTTGGATTTCGATCCATCAAAAGGAGAAGAACCTGTGTATGAGGAAATGAGAGCTTCTTGGGTGTGAATGGTACATTTATGAAAGGAGATATAAATTTTAGAAAAATAGGTACAGGGGGTCATGAAGACAAGATGGAGGATTCAAAGCGTGGTCCTGTGTTCTTCTTTATTCTTCATGTCTTCCATTTTGTGTGGTGATGTTGGCACTTGGGGATTAGTTCATAGTGAAGGTACACTTGTCTATAAGGGTGAATAGTATTGGGAAATAAAGGTAAATATAGCACACGTAATTTTTACTATAAAGGACACAGCCGTCCTGTGGGCGGGGGAGAGTGCACTTGACTGTCCTGCTGAGCGGACCTCGGCTGGGCAGAGAGAAAACTTTGTAGATAAGAGATAGTAAACAAGACTGAAGACCGAGAATCTGAGAGTCCAGACTCATCCTTTGCGATCGCAGCCGCCCAGAATCACCTTTCCCCGTGTCGGGGCAGAGACACATAACAGCGGACCCCGACAGATGCGTTCATTAATTCTGGAGAAAATAGGACTTGCTTTGTTCTATTTACATTGCACTGGGGCTGCACAGGAAGAGAATTTTTCAGCCTGAGATTCCCACAGTGAAGCCTCCAGAGGGACCATTCTGGTTTAACTCCATAGCTCAAAATTTTGTCTGGCATCTCTTTGATTATTACCTGCTGTGGGCAGGTCTAACATCCACAGGCAAAATTTCTTCTCCTGCTCTTATGGCTCTTCCCTCATGACATTAGGCACAGGAGAAAATTTGGCTTCTAGGTTTTACAATGATTATGTGAGAGGCACAAATCTCCAAATTATTACAGGTATAACAAAAATCACTGTATCTGATTCAGGCTAATAGTTGCCATTGTTCAGTTTTGTGCTCCGGTACATATTATTCTGCTAAACTCTAATCATTTGGACTGATGTTTTCCCTGCCAAGGGGAGTTGCATTTCTAAGCCACCAGAGGAAAGGTGCCATGCCATATGAATTACCCATCTGATATGATAATGTCTTTATTACAATTTGGAGAAGTCATACAAAACTCCACTAAGGGCATTTTTCTATTGCTTTTTGAGATTTGTATTCAAGATAAGCGTAACATTTCCTAAAAAGCAGGAAAAACTACAAGCCTTTTGACACTAAAAAGAAGAAAACACCCTTTCAAATAAGTGCCACAGAAAACATCTAAAATAATGTCCCACTTTCTAATCACACACATTCATATACACAAGCAAACATGATTAAAAACTACAAACTCTTTGAAAGTTGATGGGTATACTGTCATACAAGTGTTTCATACACTTGAACTTGAGTATTCAGAGCACAAGCATTAGAGTTTGGAATTCTGAGGTCCAGTGAAGTTGCTGGTGCCAATGGATATTGAGCATGGCTGCTGACACATTGAGAACTGTGTGTAGGAAATATAAAGTGGATGGAGGACTTAGTGTTTGGGGCTTCAGGGATTACAAAGATAATTGTGGATCAATTCTGCCAAATGATTTGAAGTAACTTAAGCCTGCCATCAGTACTTTAATTGTTTTTACAACAGAACTTGAGAGTGCACTTAGTGCAATGAATGATTTGATAACACCTGGTTGAAATGCCCTGTCCTTTAGTTGCATATCATCTCTCACTTTTATTAAGCTGGTTAGTCTACTGCTCCACTCATTTAAGACCCAAGATTTATGTTACAAAGAAATTTTTACAAGTGTCCATTGAAATAAATATCTCTTGTTAGGGCTAGAATGGTAAATGTATAAAATGAGTGGCCTTCCTATCTGAATCTTTCCATGTTTATAAGCAATAGCATAAATTTAATAAATAGTATTGTCTTATTCCTTTACACTAAGCAGTGCTAGTCTTTCTATACAGGAATGAAAATTAACTGAACAAAAATTGAATTCTTTTTCCCTTCACAAAACATCAAGAATAAACTGTTTCCTATCAGAGCAGCCAGATATAACTCTGTGAACTGTTGCTGTTTTTGAAGTAAAACCACTTACTTGACTATTGGCAATTAAAAAGTCTAAAGGCAAATTCGGGAAGAAAATCCTGCCTGGATGGTTTTCTCTGTTTTCTTTATCCTGCAAAGAAGCACAGGAGCACAGCTACATCTAAACACCTCTATCTCCCTTTCTGCAAGATATGACCTATCAAAATCCTACAGTGTTTCAAACTGATGAACACAAGTGCAATAAGTTTTCATGCATAGTCTCAAAACTCAGGATGTTGCCTGTGGTGAAGAATTGGAGAGATAATTAATCAATGGAAATTCCGAAATGCAATCAATCTCACTGACAACTTCTCCAAAAGCTAGCTCCAGACTGTAGCTGGAATGCTGCCAGGCAGAAAGTCTTGGATACCTCTGGGCTAAGATTGTTGTAACACCTGCTTGCCATGGTACCTTTCAGGTTGGATGAAAACATCTGTACACAATGCAGGCCAATATGGAAAATAAATTAATTAGCAACAATATGCTTTCTTAACATACTCAATACAACCTGATGTCTTCCTTTAATATAGACTGCCAGGGCTGCTATATTGAGAAGCATCATTTGATGAGAGTTATCAGAGGCTGTTCTGTAGAGAAAAACAGAAACAACTGAGAACTGCCCATTATTGCAAAATGTCTATAAACCACTTTTCTAATAGGCAACCAGAACAATTAATGTATTTTTTTTTAAAGTAGCAGACTCTAACTGGAGTAAATTGGTCTAGCTTCATTGTTTTCAAAACAGCCATGAAAAATCATACTAGCTAAACACAGAGTTCCATGGTCCCATGAAAGATATTAAAGAGATGGTACATACTAAGAGAAGAAAAAGAAGACTTGAATATGATATTTACTAACTAACCTTTAGTGAATAGTTTATATAAATCAACCTTCCTTCCTTCCTTCCCTAAAACCACAAATTAAGTGGGGATGGCGTAACCCTGATTGCTGATACCAACATTTAAGAAGGTGTTGTTTTGTGTTTTTTTTGTGTATGATTGGCATCCAGAATGTCACTTATTTAAAATGATGACTGAAAAAGAAGGCATTTTGGGAATAGTGAAAGCCACTCGATATTTTGGTAGTTTTGATGGCAAAAAACAGAGAACATTGTTGGAGATTAAAAATTAACAATGGTCAAAGGATATATCTTTTTCATCCATCTTGAGTGAAAACCCCCTGAGATTGGAAGCTCAAACACCATTGGGAAAATTTGAAAAACTTGCTAATTTTGCCATTCATTTAAATTCCAAACCATTTTCTTCTTTGATGGAGAAGTAGCACTGAAAAATCTGCTGATTCGGCTATTGCAGACTTCGAGAACCCTCTTTCTTACTTGAGCTCACAGCTAAACATCAAGTTTATTATCAACTGATTAGATTGGCAGTTGGTCAAATAAAAAACTATTTTATTAAAACCTTGAATTACAGACATACTGGAAAACTTCACCTGTTGGCAATATGCTAGGCTTCTTCTGTGCTAAGAGATGCCAGTGCTTTTTAAAACTGCCCTCTTAGAGAGTCCAGGATATCTTTAAACAGTTTTCTATGAAGTTGAATCTGTCTGCTAAGTCTTGGCCTAATACCAGATTAAGTTGGGATCTTAGTGTCTCTTTAAAGAAAGATGCCTATGAAGTGACAGGGCTGAGAATCAGGCATACAGACAACTGCTTTATGCTACTGTTATCCTAAAGGAAAAAGACAATAATGAGAGGCAGAGATAGGATGGAAGACACAGAACTGTGAGGAAAAGAAAAGCACAGAGTGCTAATGTTCAATCCATCACCTTGAATTATGCCTACTTGCCCTCAATCTTCCCTGTTTGATGGCATCTGGACACCACAGGGTTGCAGAAAATTTAAGCTTTTCTTCTTTGTGCGGAGGAGCAGAACACTGCATTGAAAAACATGCTGATAGCTCCTCTCTCAGCTTAAAGAAAGAGTCTTCAAAATGACTTTGCAGGTCTACCCAAAATCATGTGAGAAGAAAAAACTTTGCCTAAGCATATGCAAAAAAAGCCATAGGTAGTGGAAATAAACAGAAAGTTTCCAGGAAAAATTAGTCCAAAATGCTTGACCCAATGTAAGGCAAGAGAAAGCTGCTATTGATATTTCCAGTAACCAACAACGCAAATAAAGATAAACAGGAATCAGTAACCTATAAAGCTCTGCACTGAGTGGATGGTCAACACTTTAGATTCCATTCTTCAGTTTGTGATTGTTACTAGTTGCCATTTAAGCCATAAATTATCCCAGAAAAAGTCATTTAGTCACTTCTCTAGGCTGTTTTTGTCTTTGATTCTTCGTTTCCTTCTGCCTTAACTGTTTTGAAAGACTTTAGGAAGAGAGCAAGGAGAAATAGACTTACTGACATGAGCATATATATTTCCATAAAATACTAATTGTTTCACTGAAAAGATGCAATTTTATCCCTCTGGAGCAGGTTCTTCAAAGAAGTGTACGTCTTCCTTTAGGAAAGCATGTTTTAGCTCTTCAAATGAGAATGGAACTGAGTTATAGGATGATGGAAACTGCCATTTGTGCATACTCTCAAGAACTCAGTTAAGGCTCAGCATAAAAATATGAATTAAAGATCCTCCAGTATCATCTTATAAACTGTGTTGAGCAAAAACTTGATCACTTTCTTTCACAGTCCATGTAAAAGTCCATGCTTGCACTTCTGAGTAAGCAAGCAAAACAGAGAAGTAGTGACTTATCATTTTGAAATGGGGCACTAGGCTCACTCCACACAGAAGTTAAAATGCAAGTGAAACAGATCATTGCAAGAAAAGAGTATGTAGTCAGCTGGGTTCTGTACCTGAACTAAGGACAATGAAAAATTGCTCACCCAATTCTCTATTTGGTTTTACCACAAGTGTGACACTGAGGAAGAATGCCAAAACGTGCATTCAGAAGCATGGCAAATAAATATTGCATTGGCAAACCTAATTCTAAGACTACCTAACTTTTGAATGCTTGGTTTTATTACTTCATTATTCTAATAACGTCTGGTGTTACCTAAGATTTATAGCTGAAGACAGAGTCTTAAACAGATAAAGAGACATTGATTGATACCAGTCCTCAGCAGTTTTCTTGGCAACACGGCTGAGAAACATTTGTTTATTTCTTTATTATCGTTCATTGCCTGATAGGCCAGCCTGCTTATCAGTCATCCATGCTCCTTTCCCTTAATTAGAGAGATCAAATACACCACCACAAATTCCCTCCTTGACCATCCACAGCCACCACTCAGCAGCAATGCCTCAATGTAGAAGGAAAAAGAGTGGATTGGCTGATAAGAGAAAGGCTCAGATCCTGCAATGGTCTTCTTACAGGTTTACTAACCAAGCACAACAGGAATGAGCAAAGAGATCAAAAACACTGACTGTGGTTGATCAGGACAGGTGTTTGTGGTGATGTTTTCAACAGATGGAGGTTCCTGTGAGAGAAGAAAAGAGACCCAGGTTATACCAGCCAAATGTGATGACTCCTCAACTAGAACCACTGCAATCAGTTACATTTTTCTGCCTGTTGTAAAGTGAAGTGCATGCACATACAGAGTTTATCCATTGGCATCTTAAAGAGAAGAAATGTTATCCCTTTTGAGAAGAAGAACAGACGCAAAAAGAATGAGAGACCTTTACAGCGCCACTTTCATAACAGAGTTCTGTTGTTTTGGAGTGATTTATTTCTAAAGAGGAAAAAAATGTAAAGAACTTGGAATTCAAAAGTACCTTCTCATCAAGGGTTGTCTATCGTTTCATGAATCACATGTGATGGATGAGATTTATGAATTAGAATCTGTGTCAAAAGATTTACAGCATTCTAAATTAGTTATGGCATCTTCTCGTCTGTGAGCATAAACTTTCAACAAAATATCTGTATCACCATCACAGAGGCATGGCCAACCCAATTCTTTCATTTCACTGCAGCACACCCAGACCCTGTCAAGTGTTTGATGAATTCTTGAAGGAATGGGCTTCAGATCAATTAAAATAAACACCACAAGCTGATTTATCAAATCTTTTCTGAATGCTCTCAGAAAATGTCAAAAATCTGATCCATTGACAGAGAAGAGTCAGGGAATCGTGGCAGCCTATGGGATCACAAGACCTTTTCAAAACCATCATAAATCACTACAGAAAACAAATGGGGCACCATGTGATAAGATTTTGTCTGACAGCTTTGCCTCAACAAGACATATACGAGATAAATGGATACCTTCATCTGTGCCCAATTGTCAGTTTACAAAGTTCCAACTTGTCAAATTGTAAAATATACCACATCCAAAATAATATACCTTTTTGGATATCCAATAGCATGATTTAAGAAACCTCTCACCCTATTTCTTTGTTGCAATTTTAAAAGTACTTCTGCAGACAGAAATACTTGAGAAAAGACAGGTAGAAAGACAGGAAGGTTGGCAGACAGACATGTCAAATATTACCTAGCACAGTTCTAGTATTGCAGCCTATTTAAAATAATTAATTCCCTCTTCTAATGCACTGTAAAAACTATTCGAATTACTGGAAAGTAACTTCAATAAGAAAGTCAATGATAAGCTTGATATTGCTGTGGAATTGTTCCCTTTCAAGTAGATTCTGAACGTATTCAAAACAATGAAGTAATATGTAAATATTACTTCAGGTAATATTACAGGTATTAGTTGGACTCTTGAAAATGTCTTTGCTAATGAGGTATAAGGTTAGGCAAATCAACACAAATATTCAGGTACCAGAAAACAAATGGATCTGATGATGAATTAGAAATGTGGGCAGTTGGAATTCTATTATCAATGCTTGGAGTTCTGTTATCAATGCTAATAATAATTACTTGAGCCTGATTTTAATTTGTCAAATAAAAAAAAATTAATGTGTCAAAGAAACAAATGGTATAATTTACAAGTGGTTATGGACAGAATATTTTCAAAATTTCATAACATTTTCAACATTTCAAAATATGTTAGGAATTGGCGTAGTAAAAAACTGGGTACTTTCTGTATTTTGGATGTAGTCTCTGTTGCCAGCTTTTAAAACACTGGCTTAGCTTTCCTTAATATGTAATAAGACTGCAATCATTATCACACAGAGCATGAAAAAATACAGAGAATTTGAAAACACAATTGCAGCCTGTGCTTTTTTATGTTGTCTCTTAAGCATTATTTCCGTGCACCTCTAAAATTGCTACAGTTTTTGCAGAAGAAAGCTTACAAATTCAGATTCTGAAGAAAGTTCCATTTTTAAATAAGTGTTTTCCTCAGAGATGCATAATGCTTCCTCTGTCTAGTTTTCATTTTAGCTAGGAAGGAGAATCAAAATCCCTTTAGAACTTGTTTGTTGAAATGATAGTATTGATAATGTACTTAAAGGTCTTTGTGATATTCAGTGTCATGAACAAAAAACAGTCTCAAAAGCCCTTCCAGGCTCAAAAGCCCTTCTAGCTCGGACTAATAAATCAGGAGCAGAGAAACGTGTGAAAAGTCTTGTTAACCAAGGCCCATGCCTCTTCCAACTCCTTGTGCAAATGAGTGATAATCAGATGAAGATGTCAGCACAGCCTAGGTCCTTTCACATCTTATTTCAGATCTTAGTGTGATGAAGGGATAATGTTGGCTTGCAGATGAATGACCTCCCTTACAAGGGCTATGCAGCAGAGTCTAGAGCCACGCCTTAGCTGTTACATTTATTACAGGCCTTTGACATAACCAGAAAGATGATTAGTCTACATGAGGTCTCCTCCAGGAGTTATACTAAATTGATTCTACTTCTTCTTCTTCAATCCCATGTGAAATACACGTTTCAGTATCTGTAAGAACTGGAAGAAAATAAGTAAGGTGAATGCCAATCTATGAATAGGAGAACCAGTGCAGGTGGGAAAAGGAAAGCAATCTCAGGAACTAGATGCAATCACAATGCATGGTCTTTCTCCAGTGAAGGATACTTCAGTTACTAAGCTGAATGCACATCTTTAATGTCTCAGAAATGCTCAGAAAAGCAGAAGAATTCTTTAACCTTTTCTCTTCATGTGCCTACAGGAAGGAGTTCAATATCCTACCTACTGTTGGTGCTACATGTCTGCATTTTGCTAGTTTTGAGTGGTAAGTAAGCTCAATTTTGCTGTCAGCATTTAAGTTATGAAAAAATTTAGCACAACTTTGGTGTCAGATATAATGGTACACATGCACATAAATGAAAAAGAATATTTGTAATCTCCTTTGAGTAGGAATCTGTCATTTCTCATATTTGCTGTGTTTGTGCCCTAATGTCCATGTAATAAATGGTCTATTAATTATTAATTAAAATTTCAGTACTAAAATGATGGGGAATGATAGAAATATACTTCTATTCCGTGGCACTTAAAATTTCTTTTACTTATGAAGACCTGTAATTTAGAATTTTATATAGTTTAGACTTTTAATGAAAATATGCAATATATTGATAAAAGAATAGAATGCGTATTTGTATTTATCAGCCTTGTCTCAGTTTCCTCCATTTGCAGAAAAAGTGTCTGGATCACTCTGTGGCCTTCCATTGTTCCTGTACTTTGCAAATTGCAGAACTATAACTAAAAATAAACACAAGGATGTAAGTCAACAAGTGGAGCACTTGAGTACTTTGCCTTATGGAAAACTCCTTAATTTTGTCTTGTTCACTGTAACAAAGGCTTTGAGTTCATGTGTATAGTAAAAGTATACCACAGGACTTTTACTTTCAGAACACCATCCCTAAAAGCATAATTCAAACTTTCGAAGTGCATGGACTACTAGTACCTGAGCTTAGGAAAAGCTCTTGGCAAATCCGAGTGAAATTTTTTGACAGATTCATCTTCTAGCCTTTGGAAAAGAGAAGGTGCTCTAGGCAAGATATTTGATTAATGCCACAAAAAATAGTGTTGCTGGCACAGCTGGTATGTTGGGAGAAAAATTCATCACTAAATCTGAAACTGCCATGTAATTTTCTCTCAACAGTTCTTTTCCGTACTTGACAGAAGATTTGCACAGGACAAACTAGCTTGACAGAGGACAAGTCAGCCAGCTGTTGAGGTATCTCTAAACATGACAGATCACTATGTTTTAACTCAGATTAATTCACTTATTATAGGTAGACCTAAATCACTGGTCATTGTCAAACCAGTTGTCACAACTAGCAAATCATGTCAGATTTCTGAACAAAAATATTTCAAATCTTAAACAATTCTTATAACCTCATCCTGTCTGCTTTTCACACAGCCAAGTAAAGAATTGCAAAATAACCAGTGCTGCTCCAGCAGTATCTGTGTTTGTCTGGAATTTAATAGGACCAGAAGGACTTGGAAATTGAGTGCAGATTCTGGTAACTGGCAAAGATGAAAGTATTTCCTCCAAGTCACTTTTCCCCATCCCATCCCATCCCATCCCATCCCATCCCATCCCATCCCATCCCATCCCATCCCATCCCATCTTTTTTGTCTCTTTTTTGTTGCTTTTAAAAGATTACCTGCTACCTTAAACTCTTACCTATTTTTGTCACTGTATTTTCAAGAGTACAACAAATAAAAACCAACAGGACTGATTTTAAATATGCCCAGAACTGGCTCACCAGAATTATTAGGTTTCTAGATTAGAATGAAAAATCACTGTCAAAATGCGGTAGCAGAAATGAAGTCCATATTTGCAGCTGTATTTCAATTAGTTTTCTCTAAGTGATTAGATAATAAAATCAGTAATTCAGATATATTCAAAAGACTTTAAAAGCTACAGAGCCTGAAGCATATTTGCAATATCAGAGTTATAGACTGTCCCAAATCTGTGCTATTAGATCCAAACCTCCTACATCACTGGGAGGTTTGGGAAAAATCTGAACATTGCCAATGGAGCTCAGAGCTAATCAGAAACTTACTTAGTCCAGAACATGCACTGACAGCACAAAACATTTTGCAAACTGAATTCCCTTCTCAGGGTTTTTATAAATTATTCTTATGTTTTCATAGAAATAGAAGGACTGACCTACCAAAAACATTTGTCTAAACTCTGAGGGAGTATGCTGGGTCTCAGGAGCAGCAATGAAGTGTATTATATGAGTTAAAGAAGATTTTTTGCAAAGAAAAAATAATACATTTTTCATTATTGCTAATTAAGTGTGGTTAAGGGCATCTCAAGATGTGATATATGAGGTTTTCAAGACAAGACCGGACGAAACATCAAATAACCTGGTGTGATCTCATACCTGACCCTACTTTGAAGATCAGCCAGACATCTCCCTGAAGCCCCTTCTAGTCTGAAATACCCTGTGATCCTAGCAACATAACTTTCTTTACATATAAAGTGCACAGCTCTCTTCACTGCCTACTCTGTAAAAGTATATTATATGGAGAAGGTTACCACATCACCCTGTTGTCATGGTAAACATAGACAGTGCATTTCTCCTACTAATCCTCAAAAAGTCCAGTAACCAAACACAGCCTATACACCTTCCCTCTGCCAATTTATGTAGGGTCAATCCTCTATGAACCAGTACCTCTTCTCTGTCAGATCAGCTTCTAAACAGTTAGCTACCTTTCACTTATTCCCTTTTGGCGTGAAAGGTAGCTATGCAACACATATTTTAAGAATAATAAATACATTTCCTCATCAGCAACAGAGCAATTCAACACAGTTTAACTAAACAAAGGATTATATACTTTAAAGTCACAGGAAAAAATGCAGTTCTAGAGGGTTTATGATTACTGATGGGATTTCTAATAGATTTTAGTTAGAAACACAAAGTTTATATGTGTTTTAGTTAGGGACTGAAACATTTTAGCTTCTTCCTGTCCAGAGAGCCATAGCTTCTGTGTTGGAAATATTTCTCTCAGAGAATGGAGCTCTCCTCTCCCACAATACTTATGACAGGTATAATTTATGCTCCAGCATAAAAATTCTCCTATTTGTCAGGTCTAGAGAAGGACTTCAAGGGGAAAGGAGTGTCCTCACTCTTTGCTGTTCCTTGACAGTGCTCCAGGAAGGGGACGGTTGTTATTAGTCATTTGTGTAACCTGATCTGTTCTGGTTTGGGGTTCTCACTTTATTGCTGATAGAAACAAGCCTGTCAGAGTGGATGTGAATGGACTTATTTAATGACCTTTTTAGGTGGCTTGGGTATGTATGGACTGGTACACACACCTGTTTTATTTTGCAGAGTTTCAGATGTCCATCATTATTGTTGTTATAAAATTATTTCCTTAAGAAGTCCTTCACACTTAAAAGGCTAGAGAACCCCAATCAGATCTCTGGCTCACAGAGATCTAGATCTCCATATATTTAGGAAACTGTAATCCAATGGGTCAGAATATGGATGCATATCTTTTAAAATCCAGCTATGTTACTTGAAAAGCAGCTACTTCTAGCTGCTTATCTCCCTCCCTACCCTATTACAGACAAAATTATTCTCCTATCACACTAGAAAAACAAATGAACTTTTTCTAAAGAAGTTTAAGTTAAATTAAGGAGAGATGGCAAAAACTTACCATTGCTTCTGTTCAAGTAACCAAGTATATAGCAAATGAAATTCAGTTAGGAATGCTCATATCTGTGGTTTAGCTGGTAGTTCTGGCAAGATGATGATGCTGGCAGTCAGCTGAGGTGGTAACCCATTTAACTGGCACAATCAAAGGACTGAAGAGGAAATATGTCCACAAATCAAGTGACTCAACAGGTGATTATAACCCACAAGAGATTAACTTTTCTAACTATAACATTCTCAACAGTCCTTAGCATGAAAAGGCGCTTTTTTTGTGCTTGGGAAATATATTATCTTGGGGCCCTGTATAACAGCACAAAGTGTTCCTTGTCTTTCTGCTAAGTAAATTCTCAGTACAGTCTTATTCCTTCAATATTGACTAAAGAAAATAACATTACAGGCCTTAAAAATTAAGGAAGAAGGAAAGAAGGCAGAGAAAAGACACTATCCTCAGATACTCTATCTTCTTCTATCTTTTCCTATTTCTTAGACTTCTCTTTTGGAGGCAGAAGGAGAATGAGACTATGAAACTAAAACAAAGGATGGACAGGAGGACGTGGCACTGAGGTGGGGTGACATCAACACAAACAGCATACATAACATTTACAAACACACACACATTTTAGCTAAGATATTTGTAGGTATAATGCATAATGTTTTTATCCTATTTAAGAGTTGCTTTAATTTCACTGAAATACTTTACTATATTTTCATTTTGAAGTTCACAAGACAGCAAGCACATGTAATTTTGAGGGGGTTTTTTTGTTGGTTTTTTCTTGGTTTTTTGTTTTTTGTTTCTGTTTTTATGTTAAGGTATCTACTTAAAACAGATGAACCAAAACCCTCCAAGGAAGAAATCAATTAATTAAAAATTACATAAGAACATCTGCTTGGAGGCTGATCAAACTAGAAAGGTGAAAACAATGTCTGCTCTAGTGGAGGGAAGAGATGACAGTTTGGGGTATGGGGAAAAGACAAAATGTGGGGTAAATGATAAAGAAGCTGCCAGATTCCATGTCTCGAGTCATGTTCAAATGTGAACTTATACACAAAGTTCAGTTCAGTGAAGCAGAAGGACAATTCTCTTCCTTAGATAGAAAAAGATCTTTTTTCATCTATAGCAGGTGACATGTGACTTGTGCAGATGAACCACTAGCCGCTTCAATCCCTATAACTTGAGAAATTCATCAAGGTCCAGGAATACTGACTTGGATTATTCACATGAGCTTGACAAATGCTGTAGAGAGCTGTCATTTAGTACAGTTATGCACAAACAAACAGTATTTAACCAAATGTAATGATGTTTTGTATAAAACAGCATCACAGAACAAATGCCACAGAGCATAATAACAGGAATGAGCCCTGCTTACATATGATACCTGTTAAATCAAATGCAATTAATATTCAAAACTAACTTTGTAAAAGACAAAATAGAATGTATTTTCAATTAATATATTCTTTGTTAAAGCTTTTAACACGGTTGTTATTTTCTCTCTAAGTGATCCCGTTTACGAATATTCTGACTTTAAAAAGGGAATATTTTTAGGGTGGATTTTTTTACAGCTCAGTTTATCAAGCCCCTGGATTTGCTGGAAAGAGTAAATTTGCTCACATACATAATTATTTTCAGGATATTTTCTTAACAAAGACATTATTTCATGCATACATGAGAAGCTAAAGTAAACCCCATATTACTGGCTCGTAATTTACCAGGAACAAAAGTTTTAACAGCAAGACCAAACAATACTTTTAAAATGAGAAATGCAATAATGCTGAGCTATTTGGCTGCTTCTTAAGTCAAAGGCATTGGAGGCTTTGTTAACCAAGTCATTTCACAGGGTCTCTAGCAAAGTGACATATGTCTCCTTTACACACAGGCATTAGATGAGCCTAATTGAAAATAACACAGATTCAACAGCTGACAGCCTACTATGGCTGAAAGGGGAATGTTTTTCCCCATTTTAAACTATTCTCTCTTGCATTCTTCCCCCCTCCTTTGGGAAAAGCACTACTCAAACTGATGCCGTGTTGCATTTTTTGAGACAAAACTGCCATTATTTCATTTTGTTGTGTTACACATAGTGTTATATTAGGAAGAAGGACCCACCAAATGATGAAATGGCATGTCCTGTGTGACAATTTTACAAGATGTGCCTTGATGTTTGCTGCAAATGCAGTTATCAGTTGAAAAAATTGAAATGAAATGGAGGATGATGCTTTGTAAGTGAAAAGTGGGCACTAACTTTCAGTGCCCAGTGACTTGAAACCTGTGGCTTTTTAAAAGAGAGATGAATCTGAACAAGGCTTAAGAGTGACTTCCTAGTTTCCATTTGAATTTCTCCATCTCTTGTACGTCAGCAAAAATTCCCCAGCTTGTCACTGCCACCTGGGAGACAGGACACTAGCAAATCATCTTCAGTAGACAAGTGAGGATCAAAATGTTTGTTTACTGTGAGCACAAATGTGAATCCTCAGCACACTATTTTGCATACACCTATTTTGCAGTGAGACCCTAAGGATGCCTGAAGAGTGGTATTTATACTGACTAATATAAACATCATATTTTAACATCAGATCAAACTTAGGCATCTTAATTCCCTTGGCTGCATCAGTGGATAGAGAGGGAAAATGCAAAGACCAAAAGCCAGGCTTCTGCTCTTAAAGTACCTTCTTGTCTTCTTGAAAATCCTACTTCATACATCTGAGGCTAAATGCCAAAATGTGCAAATTATAACCCTATTATGCTTACAAGAGCATCCACCCAAGAAGTTTGTTGTGAATGGAATGGTTTATTTCCCAAATGCCCAAGGAGAAACACTATAGACTGAGGATGACACAACTTGGCAACAGCGATCACAACCATCTTTCTTAACTAAATACTAAGATATT
Source organism: Pyrgilauda ruficollis (assembly GCF_017590135.1). Taxonomy (NCBI): domain Eukaryota; kingdom Metazoa; phylum Chordata; class Aves; order Passeriformes; family Passeridae; genus Pyrgilauda; species Pyrgilauda ruficollis. The sequence continues at coordinate 3,481,488 of NW_024528044.1, read as the reverse complement.
TTTGAGCTCATGGTTGAGCAATTTATTTCATTGCAAAGAGCAGTAACAAAAGTTACCAAAAAAATCACTACAATTCTAGAATATGGTATTTGTGGTAAGATAAAGCCATGTGGAAATGAAAGTATTAGGAAAATACGCCAAGTGCTCTAAGCTGGGGTGACTCTACTGAATGTCAGTGCTCTAGAGACACTTTCTCTTTGCTCAGCAATTTTTTGTGGCTACATGGCTGACACATTGTTCCATGCAAGAAGAGCTCTTTCTATACCATCAATAACAGCACAGGTGGAGGCAAATGGCTGTTGTAAACAGCTGTAATTAAATAACCTTGGGAAAGACCTGACATGCAGGGAGGAATCCTGATATAGTATTTAATTGTATTCAGTGCAGTTAAAAGTTATTTCCTGGTCAGATATTCAACTTGGTCAGATATTTAATTTGGTCAGAAAAACAGTCACCAGTCTATGCATGTTCAGCAGGGTTTACAGAGTCACTCTTTAAAAAAATTGTTAGGTTTGATTTTTTGATTGAAACTTTTAAGTATCAACAAATAGAAACTGACAGACAAAATATCATAGTAAGTATTGTACTCATCTCAGACTGGAACTAGTATTAACTTTGCCTGAATCATTAATATTATTTTTTTTCACAGAGTAGAAATGCACTTAAATATTTCTTTCTTTCTTTTAAGGTGTGTCAGAAATCAGATTCCCCTAGAGAAACAGAAATTTGCCTGTATTTGTATATTCTGTTGCAGCATAGTATAGACCAACAACAGAAAAATAATGCAAGACAACAGAAACAAAATAATAATAAAAAATTAGGCAAATCCTAGAGACTATAAAACCAAAGAGAAATGAATGAGAACAAAAGAGAATAAGAAAATGGTAGTAAATTTTGGTGTCTGTTCCTGTCTAAGCAAAGAACTAAAAAATATTGAAATTCGTCAAAATGTACACATATCCAATGGGATGCAGAAGCTACTATACAAGAGGGAGCTGAAATGGACTCTGATTAAAATAGATGAAATTCAGTTTTCTAATGCTTAAATAGAATCTCTGAGTGATTAATATATTTTCTTACTCAATTTTGGGCTAATAACATGACATCCTCCTTCTGTATGTCAAGCTAGTTCCATGGCACTTGCCATGATAGTAAGTGCATACTTTGTAATTGGATCAATTTTGTTCTGGGCAGATGGTAGAGTCAATCTCAAGCCCACCTTTATAATGTACTGCATTTCATTCATCTCCTTTGCAAAAAGATTGCAATGTCTAGACATGGCCAAACTATGCATATTTAAGCTTTGATATGTTGAGCAATACCAACAGAAGGTGGAGTTCTTAAATTGCAAGCTATCTTGCCTCTTCAAAAAGGCTCATTAGTAATTCCAAGAGGTTTTAAACTGTAGACCACAATCTGACTGGTCACCTGTTGTCCCTAATTTATGCCTATTTTCATCCTTGACTGATACATTCAGATCTTTTTAGTGTTCTAGAGGGATCACGCTGGAGGGATCCTTGGCATCTAAGTTTTATACTCCCCAAAAATTTACAGAATTTTTGTTCTAAGTTTTTATTTCATAGGTTTAAACTCTAAGCTCTCAGAAGCTGCCTTTGTGTTGCTTTGTATTCACATAACATCTGGCACAATTGACCTGCTTCTTGGTCAATAATTAGGCAATGACACAGTAAACATGATTATGACTATTACCTTGGTTTTGATTAATTACAAACTTGCAGCTTTTCACATCACTAGTGTATTAAAATATTTTTTAGGCCCTCAGAAATTATTTCCGAACTTCTGATTGCACTTTTATGTGGCTGCGTGATTATAATATTTAGCCCTATAATAAGAAAACACTTATTTTTAAAAATAATCAAGAGAATATGAGCAAAATTATCAATACAGATAACTCAGTAGTAAGAAAAATCTCTACTCATGAAATAACATTGTAAATGTTGCGATTTCAGCCAGCCTTAATGCATAACTACATCAAGGGTTTAATCAGGAAAGAGTCTTTTTCCCTTTCTTCAGCCCATCCCAGGAGCAGCTAGTAACATCCTTACAGAAATGTTCTGATGACTTTAAATTTTTAGTTCTGAGACTGACAAAATATGTCCTCTGTACCTCTCCAGAATGACCGTCTGCCAGAATAGTCCTCTTACCTTTATTCTTAACTCTCCTTCACCTTTGTGATAGCTCTTGGCAATTTGCATAATAAGAAAATGTATAAATATGTAAAAATGCTTCTAATATGCCCTCTGATAAAATAAAAGCATTTTAGTATGGAGAAGCAAGACAAAAAATAATAATTACAATACTAGATAGTAGAAAAAATAATGCAAAACTAACCCAAGATCATTCACTATCCATACCTGAAAGCTACATGAAAAATATGCTGCAATCACCCATAGAATTTTTCCTCTTTTAGCAAGAGCGTTTTTATTCTTCAGAAAGTGTTAGCTTTCTCTTAGCTAGTGCATTTGCAACCAAAGGAAAAACAAGAAATAGGATCACTTAAGCAGACAGTGAGAAATCAAAGACCATCACTGCTGATTTGAAAGTCATGAACACCTTTTTCACACCCCATACCAGCTCTGTGCACTAGATGAAACACTTATTTTTGAGCCCTGGACCTGACTGGCTCAAACACATCAGCCAACTTCAATATTTTATTCAGTATATAAACAAGGGAGTAACATATCCACTGTGACTTTACCCAAGGAGGTACAGAATTCTTTAGCCTCTTTGCAACCTATCCTTCCCAACTGAGCCAATCCAAATAGTAAATATTAGAAATGATACTGACTAATTAATTTCTTGGCTTCAACTTTCCTTCTATTTCCCCATAAAATTCATATTTCTTTTCTTATTTCTCATTAAAACATATGTTACTGCTCTTCTTCTTTATCTTCACATTTGTTGTTGCTACCCTTGTACTTCATTGCATTTAAGGGCCTTCCCAAGAGAATAAGTGGGATAAAATTTGTAATTTTGGATATATATATTTTCTCTCATATACTTACAAGAACATGAAAACGGATGGACCCTAATCTGAGAATCAGGTCAACTGTATACTGTAAAGGAAACAAAGTATTTAAGTTACTAGGGAATATATTACACAGTTAGGAAGAATAGACTAAGCATTCCACTGTGCTGGTATTTTATTCAGCCATTATTAATTGTCATCAGTAACTGGACACCATTAAGCAGTCTTGACTGAATGTGAGATGAGCTAGTCTAAGCTAACTCTTGTATCATATGGAGTCTAAATTAGGCTTTTCAATAATCACTGTTTCTAAATGGCAAACAAAAGGTATTCTGTGTTGCCCCTGTGTCCTTTGTGAGTTCCATAAATAACTAATTAACCTCTGCAACAGAAGTCAGCATTAAAACGGGAGGCAGTCTTGCTGTTCAAACGATGGGCATCTATGAAAAGATCTGAGCAACACAAAGCTTGCACTCTCCTTTTTTGCTGTGTTCTCCACAGAAATTAAATGCTTATTGACTCCACATTAATATCCATTTAGTAATCTGCCATTTTTGTTTGTTTTAATATAACACGCAGTTTTACAGTAGAAAGGAATTATGCAGTTTAGAAGTATGAATATTAAAAAAGGATATAATTAAATCTGTAGCCTGAAACCTCTGTCTAAAGCTATAATGACAAATTTAGTCCATATTTATTATGGTGCACAAGGGACTTTAACTAGATCATTAGTTTATATGCCTTACTCAGTAGTGAAGTTCTAAAACTTCACATTTTGCATATTATTACATTATTCATTTTTCCAACTAGGCATAAAATACGGCTTCCCAAGAGTACAATACCTAATTCTTCAAAATATACAAAGATAGCAATAAAATGATTAAATTACAACTCTTACATCTGTTCTTCTTGTTTGATTATAAATTAAAATGTTCAAAACCAGAAGAAAACAATGCAGGTAACAAATATGTTTAACCTGCATATCTTCTCAGAGTTAAATAATTTACCCAACTCTATCCCTGCAATTACAAGTGCTGTTGTCTTGTCCCGTTTTCCACAGGTTGTTGTGTCTCTCTTTGAGTGGTCGTGAAATAGAGAATAATTTGATGACAGATTTAAAAATATTTAAAAATCACTGAATCTGACTGATAACATGGATTAGGTGCTGTGAACTCACCATCACAGTTACTGAGGAAAGCTGATCAAAGGACTCAATGAGATTTCTGTGTGTATGAACACAGTGGTTTAAAAAACCCATAAAATATTATGCCTGTCAGGAGAAAAATATAAAATACTATTCTAAACCACTACCCATCATTGCAAAATGCTGCTTGGTGTTTTCTTTATCAATTACGCATTAACAAATCTTTAATCCAATGATGGAAATGCACCAGTGCAGGTGACACTGACAAATTATCCTTGGCAGTCTCTGAACTCATAACACATTTCAAAGAAGACTACCTTGATATAAAATGCATGAACTATTAAATCACAATACCTACTTGAGAAATTTGATTTTAGGGAGCATTATTAGGAAAATGGTTATTTACCGAAAAAATTATATTTGAGAAAAAGAAATGTATTTTAAACTCTATTATTCCACTCACCTGGAGGTGGTTTGTTTCCTAGAATCCTGAAATTCATAAAAACAGATACCTAAAGAAATGGTTTAAATTACTGTGGTCATAATGGCACTGAAGTAGCATTATGCAGCAAGGCATTACTGGATGCCATTGTAGGTTTCTGTGGATAAATTAGAGGAGCAGAAGTTACGAATGAGTGCCCCTTGAAAGCTTCTGAACCAATTGAGTTTTCATCAAATTGAGATACCATACTAGGTTTCCAGTTTTCATCTGTCTTGAATGGCTGTATTTACTCTAGATGAAGATTACTCTGTAGGTTCCCTTGACATATGCCTTCCAGATACATTTTATGCCATTATCAAAAACATCTTTCTTTCTTTCTTTCTTTCTTTCTTTCTTTCTTTCTTTCTTTCTTTCTTTCTTTCTTTCTTTCTTTCTTTCTATCAGGACTGCTTCAGTTGCAAATAGAAACATGGGAAATAAAGAACTGCATGAGTTTGAATGATCAAACTCTTCCATTTACTGAGCTAAACCCATGCAAGCCAACTTACAAAATGCCCCCTAAAGATTTAACTTGCTGTTTTCAAAAAAATATCATCCTGATAATGGGCACAAAATAAATCTAAATGATGCTTCCATTAAATTGAGAAGGAGGAATAAAAAACTGGATGGAGAAAGAACTTACAAGAATTTGGAAACTGTCATGTGGAAGAGGGCTTTTTGATAAAATATTCCAGTTCACAAGACTACTTTTGATTTATGTAATAATATGTTAAAAATCTATCTTATTCACCTAATCTGCAAGAAGAAAAAAGAGAAAGGGGAAAAATAAAAGAAACTGACTTCATTACATGGTGTCCCTTGATAAATAAAAACTCGATCTGGCCTCTGTCCACTGCTGTTCTAAATGAGCCCAGTCAGTCTGGCCCATGTTTTTTCATTTCATTTTCTCTAGCCAAATGACTACCATCTGCTGTCACAAAGCTGTCACACAATCAGTAATGGAAGTTTTCTAAGGAATATAATGGCTGAAGTATGAATATATGACATTCCAGCTCCTATCTAGCAGGGTAAGAACAGTAACCCATATGAAAAGGAACAGCAGTAGTGTTCTCCCACTTCTCAGCAAGTGCATTGTAATACAAATCTTTATTTGGACTCAAGACGTTGACAGGTCAATTGAACAGAATAAGTCTAGTTTATGATGCAGTTGTCAGAAGTGGTTAAAGCAGGAGTCTGTTTACCAGCGCTCTGAGATATTCCAACAATTTTTCTTGCAAACCAGCACCTTGAGGTTAATTACTTTACCAATTTGAGTAAATGGCAAGCCATATTCCCATCTGTCTCCATTAGTTCCCCACTATTTCTCAATTCATGACGACTGGGGTCAAGGCTGTGGTACAAAAGAAGAGCTAATAAAGCATGAATGGAGCAATTTTCTGTTTATACAAATGTGGTAGCCACAGCATAAGAGAAGAGACATTTTAGAAATGCATGTTCTTTGCTTTGAAAACTCTGGGTGCTAATGGTATTTAGAGAAGTAAAAAACAAACACTAGAATGAATTGCTGGTTCCATACTTATTTATCTTTTATAAAACCTGCTATGTAGCATTGCAATGCCCACTTGCACCCTGGCACAGGAATTAGAAAAGTTCTGAAAAGCCTACAGCACTTGATCTCTACTAAGCTTGCTAATTCACCAAAGGAAAGCTGCCTGGGAAGGAAAAAAGAAAAATCTCTTTATTTTGGTACCAAAATACAGCATTACTGAAGCTTTTCTTCCTCAAGTAAACATTTCTTGCTATCTATATAGGATTTAGTGCTGGAATCCCTTAAAAGCTGTTTAGCAATATGACTGATTTAAGAGCATCTCAAGGGACAATACCTATTTTATTTCTGTTTGTTCATTAAAACACTGTGAAAGTTTACTCCTGAATTAAAAAACGTACACTTTCTCTTATTTCTTAGTTTTAAATTTAGCCATAAAGTTATATTCTATTCAAAACACTTAGATTCTATAACCAATACCTTAGATAAATAATTCAAGGAAAAACCTCCACCAATTTCCACAAACTGTTAATGAATATGCTACTTTGATAAATTCTGCCTAATCTACTTTGTCTAAACAGCAGCAGTCTAAAAACAGAAGATAATATTTTGGCCATTTGCCACAAATGGCAGAATTACTCATTAATTAAACACTACAATAAAATAAATTTTGTAGCAAATGAGGCATAAAGCACGTATTCTCCCACAAATGATTCAAAATAGAATGGAGGTAATAATGCTCTATTGCTGTTTGTGTAGTGTAAAAATTTTAATCCATGATATATCCATCAGAAGCCACAGAAACCCATTAATGTGAACCAAATCACTAAGTCCGTATACATATTAATTCCTGCAACACAGTCTAGAGAATAAAGTATTTTTAGATTCCATATTCATTCCCAAGATCAGATCAAAAGCCAGCCAGTAAAGATGGCAGCAGAACAGTTAAATAATAAAATTGACTATCAACTCTTCTGATTTCTTAAGTAATAAAATAAGGTTTGCACTTATATATATTCTATTGTCCACACAGTTCACATTGTCAGTTTTTCTCATTATATGCTTTTTATTTTACAAAGTATTCTTCTGCTGGTGGTATGGATTCTAAATACTAACATTGTTCTGACACTAAGGAAAAACAAAACCAAACACCTGAGGATGATTGGGAAAGCAGAGAAGGGGGAAAAGTGATTCATTCTGTGCTCATTTGGATATCTCATTCCTGGTTTATGATATAACAAAAAGCAAAAAAACAAGGAGGGAATATAAACTAATGAATAGCCTGTCTTCGATCTTTCAATAAAATCCAGATGGACTTTTCCAGAGAAGACCTACTTCAATAGAAACTTCTCCTGTTTCCACTGGATAATTTTAACAAACTCCTTGGTTAGAATTATTATGATAGCACTTTTTTATTATTATTTTTTTTTAAATATATGTATTTCTTACAATGGTTCTACCCAATTTGGACCTTGTAATTAGAAAGAATTTTTAAACTGCTCCTTTGTGTCCACCAAGAAATAATATCTATAAGTCAAATGCATATAATAACCATGTCAAATTCGTATTTTGTTAAAAATTTGGTGGAATTGTTATTTTTACTCAATAGTTGCTGTAATTAACATAATTCCTTGGACCTTTTTTCCTCTTATGCTCTATTAAGAACACCTGAATGATGGACTTGACATCAAAATTAGATGTTCATTACAAGTAGAGACTATAGTAGCAAGTACAATACACACAATACTAATAGCAAACTTTATAATATGCCACTTTCTAATATACCACTATTTGCAACTTAATAATAAAGTTTTGGGGACCTCCAACTAACCAGTTAGTCTTTCAAACAGTGAGCAGAACAGCTTTAGTTCATTTATGGGGAACAAAATTCAGAGCCATCTCCTCACATGAAAAACATTGGTGATGACTTTCTGCAAGGATCCAGCTATGCGGAATAGTTGTTCAATAGTATGAGGAGCAGCTGGGGTCACTTGGTCTGTTCATTCTGGAGAAAAAGACACTGAGGGGACACATTACTGCAGTTACAACTTCCTCTGAGGGGAAGAGGAGGCGCAGGCACTGGTCTTTTCTCTGTGGTGACAGTGACAGGATCTGAGGGAATGGCTGAGGCTGTCGGGGGGGTTTAGGTTGGATTCAGAAAAAGGTTCTTCAGCCAGAGGGTGGTTGGGCACTGGAACAGGCTCCCCAGGGCAGTGGTCACAGCACCAACCTGACAGAGTTCAAGAAGTGTTTGGACAATGCTCTCAGGCACAGCATTGCCACTCTTGGGGATGGTGCTATGCAGGGCCAGGAGGAGGACTTGATGGTCCTTATGGGTCCCTTCCAACTCAGCCCTTCTATGATTCTGTGCATCTGTAATCTTGCTGACTGAATTCACTGACAAGAACATGGTAATTAAACTTTAAGAGCCTCAAAGTTGGTGTCCTGGTCTTGTAATATGTGCTAAGCATAATTGGAAGAAATTCAGAAAAGTAATTCCTTTTAAGACCTGAGGGTGAATCTCAAAAGGGAATATGTAAAAAGTCATCCTCTTTATCTCTATGTCACCCAGACTCCTCAGCATTTCAATTTTTAATCACTTTTTGTCCCTGTGTTTCAGTGGGTGACACTGCGTAACAGAGGGTTTTATATGTTTATGAAAAATGTTTTGGAATGTGGGAAGTCATTGGAAACCCTTTGGGTTACACTATTTAATCACCTAACTAAAAAAATAGCCAGTACAAATATATGGGAACATTGCAGGGCAGCATAAAACAGTTGGAAATTGCTAGTACTGATTTAATTAATAAAAATCACGATATAGTAACTGAAGTGAAACATGAGTTAGCATTCCAAAAACCTGCAAGCTCCTATGGCAATGATTAATTATATCCACAAAGAGAGAGCTCAAAGATACACAAGTTTTTATAAACAACAGCTTAAAAAAAGTCTTACAAAAAGATAGGATTGTCTTAGGGCTGACTTCAAATCATACCTGACTTCACCTACCACATTTTTTTTCTAGAGGATAAAATGGAAACCACCTTAAATCAGTATAAGGATTGACTTCAACTTCTAATTTGAAAAGTACATCTGCTTCATAGAACATCTTTACAGCAGCCTTGTAATAAGATAAACATGGTTTGTAACTTTTGCTCTCCCTTCACTAAAAACATGAAGCCCTGGCTTTATTTTTAAAACACTAATTACATGATGGGGAGAAGCCTGTAATTTCTGAGAACACACTGTAAGACAACTTGTGAGAAGAGTAACAAAATAATGCAGAAGTGCACAAAGGCTTTCTAAGGAAACAGTGCTCAAAGCACTGACTTCTCCTGTACTTCAAATCTGTTTCTGATTCGTGAGCTAGCACTGCTTTAAGCAAAAAAAGATGCAGCTTTGTCAAATGATAAAGCAACAGGACACATTACCTTTTGTTATGAAATTCCTAAAGAAAAACCTCAAGGATTTCTCAATTTTGCACATGTTGCATCTCCCAAAGTGTCCTAAGACAGTCTTACAATTCTTACAGAGGATTTGTTCAAATTTGTAAATTACTTCCGTGTGCTTTATCAAGACAGAAATGTCAGCTTTGCTACTCTTTGTGGCAGATGTTTGGGCATGCTTTCAGTGCCGCATTGTCCTAGCTGTAAAAAGAATGAATGCAACTGGCAAATGGAATTATTTCCTCCCAGATTTGCTTCACTTATGATATCTATTCTATAAAACGTCTCAGGCACAATCAGCTGTACATGTAAGAATTTTACTGCTTCTCTCAGAAAAACCCACCAAAACAACAAAAATACCAAACGAAACTGAAACAACAAAAAACTAATTGAACAACAGGCTGCATATAGATACAAGGAAAGTTTGCCTACAATCTTAGCACTTTGGACTGCAGAAGTTTTTTCTGGCAGACAAGGAAGCCACCAGTAAAAAAGAAAAGGTGAAACAGCTTCAAATGTCAAAACTTTGTAGAACTAACTGAACAAAACACTATATCTCTTTAATCTTATGAACCATGTTAGGAGAGAATGGACTCAGAAGAATGAAGGGATACTATACAAGAAATGAAAAAGAATGAAAACATCTGTTATTACTTCTCTGCTTTTCTAGATTGGGTCCCAAATCTTGAAGAGTTTAGATTTGATAAATAATTTGATACTGAGATCATTCTCAGGACTTCAGTTGTGCTCACACCCATTGAATGAGCATGCCCCAACAGCTCTTGGTGAAACAGCTTCTTGCTGGGTATCACCACCTGTTCAGTACTCCTTATAAGTAAATAAGTGTGTTTCCTTTTAGAAGTAATAATTTTGCATGGTGAACTTCCAGAAGATCCTATCCTTGATAGACGAAATAACTTTTAACCTTTCAGTTAATATTAAATAGGAGATTCAGAAGTCTATGTCAAGTTTCAAGACATTCATTTACATTCAGTAGCTCCACTGCAAGCAGAATCTCTGTTCCTAAGCATCTCAGCAGGATCAGTTTTTACAGATAGAGCTACTGGGTCCATTGGGGTAAATGCCTTTTTTACTTCCTAAGTATTCTTATTGAACTTGGAATAATGTGACATGAGAATAACAATTTTCTTTTTCTCTCTTTGTGGAGCCAAACACAGCTATCTGAATCTGAGCATGTTTCTTGCTGAGCAGGTCAATGAGAGAAATTATGTGCTGAAGATCTGCACTGACAGCTAAACCACTCAAATAATTAGAAAAATTTAAGCTGTTTAGGTACTGAGTAGTGCCCCAAATACTGTGGTTTTCAGTCACTGTTTTACTTAAGTCTATTCCCAAAACCAGAAAACTGGTTGGTTTAGCCATTGTTCCTACCTCCATTTCAGCATGTGTGTGAGGAACTCTGAAAATAAGGTAAGGAAACACAGCACATCCACTACATAAGGACATTTGCCTGGCCAAGGATGAGAAGCTGTATGGTAAAGAAATGAGGTGATGTGTTTCAGAGGCAAAAATTTCATCTATTCCTATGTCATCACTGTTATTTCAGTGTCAGTATCTGATAGATGAGGTAAGAATCCTCGATATCATGAAATTAGGATGTCAATTGCTATGCTGCTTATATTTCCTGTTTTCATTTTGGAATGCTTGCAAATGACAAAATTTTCCAAAGATTTATGGTTGAAACTTCTCAGTCCTGGAAACTGGCATTTTTAGGAGAAAGAAAAAAATCCTTTTATAAATTACTACTTAAGGTCTCTTCTAGTTAAGTAATTCACCAGAAGTCACTGCACCCCAGCTACTCTGTTTTTTTACTACTCTAAGTAATGGGTGATGAACTGAATGAAATGTCTTCTGAAAAAGTAAACTGCATACTCTTTGTGTTCCCTGTACATAAGAGAAAGTGCAGACTGTATCTTAAGATATGGCAGACCATTTCCTACAGGGAAGTAAGGAGCTTATCTGATGCTAAAAACAGCATAATTTTTCTTTCCATGGCTAGACTGTAGGATGTAATCCAAACTCTATACTGGCAGTGGGAAGGGGTGGGGTGGAGGGAATGGAATGTGGATGGTAATTCTGATTTCACAGCTGAGCAATAAAATCTCCTGTAGGTTAGTTCCCATGAAAGAACTAATAAGGACACTTGTTTTCAATCACAGATGCTCTCTTCTCAGTCCTATTCTGAAGTGCTTTATTCAGAGTTTCCCCAATCAATATTAAGAATTTGAGAGGCAGTGCTATTAGAGGTTATTTAGTTGGAGAGAGGAAATGCCAGGTCTTGAACCAGTCAGTCCACCTCTATGGTTTGTCAAAGAAGGTGAGAGGGGAAAAAAAGTAGATGCAAAGAAACAGCTTACATTCCCACCCTAACTGGTAATCTTATTTTCTATTATTTCATCTTTTGCTAAACACATTTTATAGATCAGAAAACATGCAGACCCAAAGCACTGAAGAAACATAGCATGCAGAATATGGTCATAGCATAACTTCTCTCTAAAATGAGCAACAGTATTCTGGCTATTGAGTCCTGCTACGCCACTTCCCCTATCCTGGGATGAAACTCTGAGCAAACTAAGATATATACCTTTTCCTACTATATAGAATGATTAGTTACGTAAGCCACAATTTGGATTTTTGCAGCAGCCTAGGAGGAAAATTTAGTAGGATGGGAATATGTGTATATATTAGGTATGATAATGGATTTTTAGGTATCTTAGGAAAGAATAAAACTTCAATTCAAAGCTGTAAAATAACTTTAACAAGAATTGTGAATACCTCAAAATCCATTTCAAGCAGCAGTTTGGTTTTTCTTCTCCTACCAAAAAGGGTAAAAAGTTATTCTACCAAACACAAACATAGGGTGAGAGAATATACTGTCTCGCCACCATAGAAAACTGACAAATGAAGGCTAGAGTTCTTTATAGTTCAAATACTCAAGAAAACTTTACTAAAAAATGTTTATTACTTGAATTCCCAATCACAGTGGATGACTGCAGTCTTATCTGTTTTCTGTTCACAGTATGCAGCTATCTCTTTTGGGAAGACGAAGTGCTTGGCAGCTTATATTTTGTTGGATATTCTTCATTTTGGCTACAAATCCTTATAGAAATTCTGCTTAATGTGCTTAAGGGTTATATCCTAATTGATTTTACTTCATATGCCTTTGTTTTTAGGATTATTATTGCTTGTTAGCAGCAGTTCTTTGCCTTCCAAATGCTGGTCTTCCTAACATATCTTATTTACTAGAAGAACAAATAAACAAAGAAAAAAAAGTCTGTGGTTTAGCTCTGCTCATATCGCGCAGCCAGAAGTTTCTGAAAATCATCAGTTTAGCAGCCATACACCAGTCTTTTCATAGCTTCCACTATCATAGGCAGCAATCAAAATAATTTTTCATATAAATGAAATAAGAATAGAAAGATTTCTCTGTTACTCTAGATGTTTGTCTTACGTTAATATAATTTTACATTAGTACTTCTCACTATTTGCTTTTTACTTCATCCTTTTGGTATTGATCACCTACTTTTGATCTCACACACTGAGTAAGGACACTGGTTTCACCATGTTCAGGGTGAAGTTTTCATGCAAGCTATTTTTTAGGCCTGCTTGCTACCAACATAGAAGCCAAACTGAGCAGACACTGGTTATTTATTTAATAAGAAGGGAAATAAAGCACAGAACAACATTTTATTTTACAATCAAAAAGATCCTTCTACATCTTGAGAGAGGAAGCAAAATAACATAATTTTTTAAAAAATGTTTTTGGAATAATAGAAGCTTAAGCAGTAGATACTGAATTGTAACAGTTGATATTTTCATTAAATTGGTCTACTTCAAACATTTCGTTGCTTATTTTTTAATAGCTGATTAGGCAGTAATTTTTTGGTTTAGTAGATATCAATTCTCTTGTACTATAGATTGCAAATTTCTGTTAAAAGATAAGGTGATTTTGCTTTCATTTTAGAAAGACAGCCAAAAAAGTTACCTGTATATGCCAAATGGAAACTCTACAGTTGTCCAAATTACTTTCTCTCTTGATTCAAAGTGGGTGTTTTTGTGTTGCAAACTGTAACTCCCAATTCCTTTTGGCCAACTCCATATGCATCTGACTGATTATTTGTTTAGTAGCACTCAGCACACTGAACAGGGCAGGTTTGTTCTGCTGATGACTTTATTACCCATCTGCCACAAAGTACGGCTGTGATATAATTCATTCTATTTACCCTAAAACAACAACAACAACAATAACAACATCCCTTCTCATGGGTGCGCAGTGTTATGAGAGGGAAAAATGATTTGACACTTCATCTTTCAATGTCTTTTGCCTATATGCAGGGAAAAATTATGTAGAAATAGTCCTTTCATTAGAAACAGAAATAAAACTAATATTTCTTCCCTGAATATATAGCACCAAGGAGACATCCCAGCATTTGGAATGTACTTATTTCTCAAATACAATTAACAAGTTGACATAACTGCTTCATAATTTGAAACATTTTATGTTTGTTTTTGGTGTTTTTTTTGTTTTTTTTTTTTTTTATTTTACAGGATATTTTTGATAGTTCTGATTCAGGAAAGCTTTTTCCTTCTGTCAGGTTAAGGAGTTTTATTCAGTTTATTTTTTGTAATTAGCCTGTGTAAATGGTTTGCTGCTATGTAAGACACCCAACAAAAACATGTAAGCACTTTCCCTTCAAAATCCTCCACCAATCTTTCTTCCATCAATCTTCACAGCACAGTGAAGAAACACAGTTATAAAACAGGACGCTGAACGTTTAGAAACTGTTACACAGACAGATAGACTGAAGTGTGCACATGTGTGTGTGCAAGCTCACAGGGAGACAGTGTGGGTGGGGCAGGTTTGGAGGAAAAACCTGAATAACAATGATTTCAGAAAGCAGAGCAAACATGCCTCTAAACAGTGCACGCGGTTGTACCTTTCTTTCTGTAATTTAGATAAAACCAAACTGAAGGTATGTGGTAAGCTAAGCATGGTATATCAATATTTATGCTGCTTGGAATTTACAAACCAGCAAGCTCCTATGCAAATATTCCAGCTACAGAAAGGTAACATTGTTTTCTGCACATCATGCTTCAAGTCATATGTTCTGAAATAAAGATTTCAAGAGTATACTGGCCTTCTTGAATTTTTATTTTATTTAGAGAGCTGTCATTTACAAGGCCAAGCCAGTACTCAAGAAACTCCTGTTTTAATGATGATGCATATTATTTATTGCATGTACTAGCTATGAATACATTATTTTAACAATGCTTAAAATTGGCCAGAAAATCCACAAGCCTTCCCTTTCTTCTTGTGTGGAGTGATCTACTCCTGTTCAGCAATTTCACTGTGTGAGATACTCAAATGAAGCAAATAACACATTTTTCTTTACACTGACAGAGATGGCTATTTATTCTAAGTTCTTGGCTATTTTCATAAACAATGAAATTAAGGATAAAATTTTCTACAAATTCTGAGTAATTCTGCAGGGACAATTTTTAGTTCTGTCAAGTGAAGCCAAAGTAATATTTCTGTGTCATGTTTATAGCCATCTGTGTGGATGTAAAGTCAAGTTTGGGCAGCTTTGATCTTGATAAGGTGCAGATATTTTGATGTGAAGGATGACTACCTTAGTTTGAAAGAACAAATGCATTAAAATGTTTCATGTGCTGGGAAGAAATGGTCAGAAAGTTAAGGATCATTTCAAAATATGTTTTCTAACTATAATCAGACACTAACTAAAACAACAATCACCAAATTTGGAATGACTACACCTCCTAGTATCTTGTTCATCTCCATAACCTGTGAAGACAGCTTTACAAAATGAAATACAAAACCCAAGCCAACCCCCCTGAAAAAGTCACAGTTCTTGTATCTGGAAGGGAAACTAAACTTAAAACATAGAAATATCAGAATCCCATTAAAATATTTTCTGTTAAACACAAGACAAAGCTTGCCTTATTGCTTCCAGGTTTTGTAGCTATCACGGTTGGTGTGACTGTTAAATGGTTACAGTCAGAGCTTTAGTGGTGTGCCTACTCAGAGAGCCAGAAACAACAAAAAAGAGAGGGGGGAAATTTGGGTCTCCCTGAGGTCAATGGTCAAACAGATATTTATATCATGTTTTCACTACATAGGCGCAAAAGTTATGAGGATCCTCTTTTTGGAAGGAGTGGGCATGCAAATATCTGTCCAAGAGTAGCAATAGCTGAGGAACTGTAGCAAACAGAGATTCAGAATGGATACAAATTCTCACTGTCATCTGTGCATTTGTGATTGTCAGGGAAGGGAACTTCAGACTTTTATTTCCTTGGAAAAAGCATACCACCAGATCTCTGAAATGCTCTTTAGCATACATGATGCCTTAATAACTGTTAAATATCACAGATCTCCTAGTAGCTTGCAGTCAATAGCCACCTTCTAAATCAACATGGTGAAAACTGTGATATAAAAATTCCTGGAGACGTCAAGAGTGAATTATTAAATAGAAATCAGACAGTTTTGCTGTCAATCTGCTGGAAATAAACCTGAAAATGGAAAAAAAAATTAAAAATCCTTTAGTAAAGAAACATTCCCTTTCTTGAAATCTTTTACTTGAGGAGAGATATAGGAATGATTTTTTTTTTTTTTGTTTGTCCCATATCTGCAGAAATTCCAGTACTTCATAGCTTAACTAGTTCCCCATGCATCATGAATCAAATATGCCTTGAAGAAAAAATTATCCTCTTTTTTTGTTATCATGGAATTACTACAGCTTTGTAGAGTTGTAATTTCAACTGAAAAAAGTAATTTTCCATAATATTGCTTGTGTCCACAGATTAGATTTGAAATACTAGCCAAAAGTTCCTGTTGCTATTGAAATTTTAATTCACTTTTTGACAAGTAGGAATTTGAATATCTGACACCAGCTGTACAAATTGAGAAGTCATCCACTCTCTTGATATTTCTTTTCAAGATAAATTACCTAAGGATATTTTTCATGACCAGGTATTGGCTTCTACCTGTTTCCTAGAAAGGACAAGATCACAAAGCTGCATCTTTTGCCCTCTGTTTTGCCAATTCTGCAGTGAGGTTATCCTCCATTCTTTATTTGTATAAAAATGTTTCAATACAGTACATGACTTCAAACATGTATCATGTGTTGTGAGAATGTCTGGACAATGGGAAATGGCAAGTAATGCAGGGCTTGGGGCTCAGTTTCAAATTTATCATCTAGAAGCACATTCTCAAGTGGCTGACTAACATTATCTCTCTCTTCTTCCTATAACTAAATATATCCATGTGAAATGCACCCTAATGTGCTCACATCCCCCTCCTCACAATCTTAATTTTATTTATTGAAATTTCCCTCTTTTATTTAATGTACAGAGAAAAGTTATTTTGCACTGCCACCACTGCAGGAGCTTTTTAAATGATTCAAGGAAGTATAGCTTTCATTTAGGTTTGTGCCCTCCAGTCTGTTTATACTGGTCGATACACTTGTCTGAAAAATATAATGGATTAGCACATCATTCAACAAACTAGTCAGAAGGCAAGCTCAAGGCGACAGAGACCAAAAAGTAAATTACAGCCAGTAGAAGGGAGAGGCCAAGCCTACAGCTAGGAAACATCATATCACTACAAAACCTGTATTCTGTGAGAATGTTATTTCAACTGAAATGGGTGAAAAATTTATGCTGAAATATAATAAAACAATGAACAATGATTACATACAAACTGTAAATTGTACAGTTTATGAAATATAATTCAAAACGTGATTCTTACAAACAGTGCACGCTACAGTCATATCTCCTATCAACAACAGACATTATTACTCTGTAATGTGAAAGGAGTATTTTGTCTCCAGTTTAGCACTTTTTATTTCAGTGCTTATTTAACACATTTAAATATGCGCCAAACCAAATGTGCCAAAAAGTATATAATGAAAAATCTGTGAAAGTATATCTTATATAGGTAGAATAAACATACATAAAGATGCAATACAACTCTAAAGATGGAAGATAATTTTCCTTAGCACAGATAACCTATCTAGATTTCCTAGATAACCTTCAAGGTGAAGTTCATTAGCTACAATTTTTTGCATATATGTAATTAATTAAACTCCTTTGTATAAGTGATAATTGGGGGTTATTTTTCTTTTTGAACCTCCAGTAGCTGATTAGAAAACTAAAATCAAATCACTGTAGTTCTACTTTAAAATTTGTAAAAGTGTTATTTGCAATAGTCACTTTAGTTATATAACACATAAATCTTTTCACATTAACAAAGAGAAAAGAGCCCTGATGTAGAAGTTGGAGAATATAATATCACTACAATAACATTCCAGAAAATTAACACAGTGGATGAAATTTACTGCTGTGGTAGATCCTTTAGCTCAAATGGAGGTACGTCAAGAAGAACTGTGCGTGCCGTGCTGGAAGGTATAAATCACACCATATGACTATTAAGTAAATTCTTGAAAAGAGTTAGAAAAAACCTAGCAGATGCATCAGCAGAGAAGAATGAGAAACTACCTGTTATGTGGCTTCCAACGTCCTGTATGTGAGGGAGGGAAAGCCATCTCTATAGAAAGTGAACCTGTACTATCATTCCTTTTCTACATTTCCATTCAGCTGTGCTTATGCATCAATTAGTTTTGCCTTACTCCTGCTATTTTCAGTTGTGCTTGTGTCTTACATATGACTGCAGGTATCAGAAAAGATAAGACCAGCATTTCAGATTTCCCTCATGGCCATAGCCTTGGTTTCATTTATTCACAAGATGAACAGAAGCAGATGATTTCTGGAACTCAATTTGCCTATCTCTATTCCCCAGCTCGCACCACACAGAGTCACTTTGAACACTTGTTTCTAGGATTCTAGAAGGAGGTCATGCCATAGAGCAGAGGTCTTTGAAAGGAATTCTCAAACTTTTAAATTCATAACAAATGCTTATTGTTTTTGGAGCTAAAGGAGCAAATGGGAAGCAAATGTATGTATTTTGGACCACTGATAGTTTGCTTAATCTAGGTTATTTCTGCTCAAGAACTGAAGCCCCTATAAAGTGAGAAAACCTCTTGTAACTTTATGGATAAAATCAAGAGTATTTGGATTCAATTAAAATTTACTGTATAGTATAAATGTCAAACATACTGTATAATATAAATTTAAATTTCCTGAAGGGTCAGGCTCCACAATTAACTCTTTCCAAGTTGTGTGCATATTGCACTGATAATCAAGTTTCCATTTTGGTAATGAATTGGTTTGGAAAATCACATTTGCATTGGAATATGTCTGCTTCTTAGTTGTCTACCCTTGCACACTACTTCCGGGACATCTACAGAATCACCAAAACCTTCCTTGTCTAAAGCAAAGATGCCAATTTTAAAATGTCATGCCCTATCACAGCTGAGGCCTCAATGTTCAAATATGCTGATCTTTCAATTCAATATGAAATCTGCCTGCTCTCCTGGCATGGGGCCAACAAGAGACTGATGGGTTTTGACACATTCTTCCCTGGTTTGTTTGTTTCCTGGGCAGGAGCTGTTGTTCAACACCAATCACGATTTTAGATGTTTAATGCAGTTTCTAAAATTTAGACTGTGAATATCTATATTTTAAATATATACAATATAAAAAATCAATTAAACATTGAGGTCCATGTCCTACTTTTATAAGCACATGTAATTTCACACTTTTGACTGACCAAATGATAAAGCAGATACACATGACCTATGCATCAATTTTGGATGTTTATAGAGATACACAGGGTATAAAGAAACAAAATACTAACACACACTATCAGTGCTTTTGCATTACTGACATTCAAGTATTGCTAATAAATGGGTTTGGCAATAATTTTTCTCTCCAGAAATTTTGCTTTTGCTTTGTTTTTCATGAGATTGCCACTGATTTTGATGAGAGTTCCCACAGTTCAAAAATGCAAGCCCCAGTCCCTCTAAGGTTTAACTGAATAAATAGATTCATCATTTGTTTCACAGCTTTCAGTGAGAATTCTTGTGTTCATGTTTCCAGGATCCAAGCCTTTGTTATGACATATTAATCCGTTCTTCTACTCATACTCTATTTTATGATTTTGTTATGATTTATCCATCCTTTTTTCTACTCATAGTCTTTTTATTTCAAGTTCAACTTGTAGCATTACCTTTTTTACTGTTGTTTTAACACTCATCTGTCAGAAAACTGTTTTCAGTTCTTTGTCACATTGTCAAATTTACCACTGTTTAGAAATTTTTACAGGACACACATCTGTTTCAGACCAAATAATTTAGAAAATTTCAGCTAAGGCTCAGTCTAGACACGACAGCTTTTTTTTGTTCATGTTAAAGCAGTAAGATTTTTTTGAGCACTCGTCACATTCCCATCTCTATTACAGAATGGATCTGAAACTGGCAGATGGATATGCCTTTATACCAGCAAGAGGCTATTTGCCATTCCAATAAAAGCACACTGAGACTTGTCCGAGTCATATGCCACTGAACAAGCATCCACTTCTTAGACAGATCAATACAAACCTTCATTCTATTTACTTCTACAATCTACGATGCCCTATGCTTATGATCGGGGCCAAGGGTGTGATCTATACAGTCACTCATGTGATTAATATATTGGTCTGATTTTGCAGCTGCAGAATAGGAGCCAAAATAAGAGACAGACACCTCACCAAAGCTGTGCATTTCTGAACTCCTTTTTTGCTCTTGGATCCTGTAAGATGTGAATAACTAGACAGGCTGATTACTTATATCTGGCATGGAGTCTCTGAGCTGTGCTGGAACATGTGCTACTGCCACGCGTAAGTGTGTGAGAGGGGCCAAATGAATATAAAGGTCTGTCTAGAGGGATTTCAGCTTCCGTGGCCAAATCTCATTCGATTCCATCCTTTGTAAACAGATTCCAACCTTCAACAGTTAACAACACTAACCACACTGCACCTTCCCCCAGTAAAACAAAATGTGCTTCATCCTACCATAGCTCTCAAGGATAGCCATGGCCAAAAATCAGAAAGCAAATGCATGTGCTCAGGGTTGAAAGGCTGCAGCTGGACATTTCTCACCTCCTACTAATGAGGAACAGTGTAGGACAGAGGTAAAGAACACTTCAGTACATCTTTGAGGTTCCTCTTTCAATCACGCACCCATTCAGATTCATACACAGAGAGATATTATATGAAAATATATATGCATGCATACTTCTAGCTATAAAGCTAATGCTGTAAGGCATCCTGAATTTTGCCATTATACTAGAGTGCTATTCAACACAACTAACAGAATATACATAAAAAAAGAAAACTTAAAAGTTTGTCTTTGTAGTAATTATGAACGACCATTTGGATTTATTTTCATTAGCGGGGAGGGGGATGGCTAATCGTCGACATAGCATTTGTAAAAGGGCAACAACTTTTATGGTTGAATTTTGAAAGGTGAAAATATTCATCCCTTGTAAACTTCCCTTCCATTGTGAAATGAGATTCTCATAGTCACCAATCTCATTAAAAGTTAAAACTGTGTCTGCTTAGCATTAGCAAGGAATAAAAGGGTAAGAAATGAGGTGTCTATGAGAACTATAGCTATTGACATCATTGACCTATAAATACGTCCTCTTCAAGCTGATATACAGCAATTCATTATCCCTGTTTTGATATAATTGCTATTACTGAAAGCCCTTTGCTTTCAAGTGTTAATACAATTGCAGTTCATTTTTCAGATAATCTGCCAAAAAGAAAAAAACTAATTTCTAAATATTTGATCATAAAAGTTGTCCTCAGCTTTTAGAGATAATTTAGTCAAATAATATCAGATAATCTTAAAGCAGATTTAACAGGAAATTGCTAGGGACTCCATCTAAGCAGCATCCATTTGCACTTATATAAATGTACTGAATGTGTAGGAAGACTTTGACAGCTTGCCATATGTGATTTCATTCTGTAGCCTACCTACTTTACCATCAAAAGTTATATCCTTTGAAGCATTGCCAGAATTACTTTAGCCCAGTAGATATGCTAGATGTGCCCTTTAAAAGCCATATCATTTCCTTTCTACTCTGACTAGTTCAATGTAGCATCTGCTCAACTAAATTCCTTTGAAGGTTAAAACCAAAAAAACCCCTGTACTACAGCTCACTAAGATGTCCAGTGTTGAATGAAGACCATGGATGCAAGAGAATAAATATGACTTAAATAAGACTATAAAAGACAATCAGAAAATTATTGGCTATCATGGGCATATTATAATTATACATGCACAGAATAAATATTTGCATTTCAGGATATGCAAGCGTTTTATTTAAAATAAAAATAAACTCAGCATTTTTTTTACTTCAAATCCATTATGTTGATTGTTTATATGCAAATTCTGATATTGCCATGACACGGGTGTTAATGCCATAATGAAGAATACCACACATCAACAACTTGATTCAAAATAGCTCATATAGGTACAAAAGTATAATCTCCTCTAAAATCTTTGGGTTTTACAGTTATTTTAAAAGACATGACATTATTTTCACAGCACCTTCCCAGCTGTCCTAGATTACAATGACGGGATAGGTCACATCATCTAGTATCACAATGAAGTTGTGACATTTTAGACATATTTTCAGTTTACCTTCTTTAATTTCTACAAATGCTATTTAAAATTGAAGACTGGTGTTTTTACTAAAGAGGTGAATGGATTCCAGAATTATATGATTTTCTTGGCTGCCAAATTGAAAACGTTCCAAAACATATTAAAATGGTACTGTCCTTTCATAGTCTCTTTGTCCTGTAAAAACATTGCAATGTCAATTTTAATTAACAAGCTGTAAAAATTACATTTATATATACGGAGTTTTCTTTTTCCAGTTTTACTTATTATTCTTATTACTTCATAGGAATTTGCACCCTCCTTAGGGATGTTGCAGACTTTGCTAATCTGCAGGGATTTATCCCAAAATCATCATGAGAATGCAAACTGTACTGCATCAGATCTAGTCACATCACTGTCCAAAATAGGTACTGCATGAATGTGTTGAATAGCTCCTAACCACTTAGAATGGAAAAAGCATAATTTGTTTTGAAAATGTCTATTTTAGTTGCTGTCCATCAAACACATAAGATCTTTCTTCACAGTCACAAGTGTACATAAACCTAGAGTATAGTGATATTAAAAAAAAAGAGAATAGAACAAGTATTAAGGAACCTACTTGTATTTAGCCAAAGAAAACATCTGGAATAAGTTCAGTTTGAAGTGCACAGAATTCTTTCTGTAGACACATTTTTACCAAAACCCAGGATACATAAATCCTTATATTTGCAATGAGCATGAAAAAGAATCCCATCTCTACAAACTGGAATTTGCTTATGTTCATTTCAGTGACTGAATTATTAACAATTCTTCCCCTGAACTGCTTTCCTTTGGGAAAGCACCTTAAGCACCAATACATCCAAACTTGATCTGGGAGCTAACAAGGAAGACAGGCTGAATCAGAAGAAGATAGGAAAGAGATGATAAAAATAACACAATGTTCACCCCTCCCAAACATGCAACTAATAAAATAAATGCCTTTTCCACTTCATTTTTTAGTCAACCCCTCTGATGCTGAAGATTGTTATGTCTTTGGAATGCATCTTTCTCAGTGGTTAGACATTAGCTCATCTGCACACAAGGCTGCAGTAAATAGAGTATATACCAATTACAATTAATGCAGGAATCCTCTAAAATGCCTTAACATAATGTTGACTCGAGTTAACTCAATCTGAATATATAAAATTGAAGACAGAACAAAGAAACTGAGCTATTATATTACCAAAATATCTTAAAACTTGCAAGCACTCTGTAACAAATAAGAAACAAAAAGGAGAAATCACTGTCACTCTTATTCAAATTACTAGTTGCTTATAGGGATGGCGGCATTGCTCATTAACTTACTGAATGTATCTTCATTCTCAATGTAAAATAAGAAACATATTTGCAGTATAGAGTAAAAAGAGAACCATTCAAAAATCTGCAAAATCTCTTCATTGACTTACAGGCTGTGGATCAGACTCATGTCATGTCAGGACAAACAAACATTGAAGGGAAAGCTACTGCTTCTCCAACTGGATTAATGAATTTTAGAAAAGGAAGCATGTCTTCCTACAAACTTTAAGTCATGACTCATACATGCATCTTTAATACATAGAAGAGATACATTTACAATTTTCATCACATCTTTGTTATGCATATGTTATGGAAGTTCAATAAGAATACATGGATAGCTCCATTGTTATTCAAGGAATCTCAGGAATGCATACAACTTTGTATTTACCACTTCTGCATGAATAATTGCTGTCCCAAATGAGACATCTTTCTGAAACACAGTATGAAAAGGTAGAGAGAATGCCTGACTATAATGGCTACATCCTAATACAGCAGTACGCAGACTAGAAAATACTTGTCACCTAAAAGACCCAAAGACAGGAACTCAAACATAAAATAATTAATATAGGTAATAATTCTGTCATATATTTTATTAGTATAAGGCCAGATTTATTAATACAAAGGCTTTAAAAGTTATCTGGAATACAGTAGGAGCAGAATACACCGTATTGGTTTATAGATCTATGTGATAGAGAAGTAAGGCAGTATTTCCCCTTTATATTTTACTGTTGCCAAACTTTATAATATTATTGCCAATCAAGTGGTTTGATTGTAGTTTCAAAGGCTTTTCTGTAGAATCATGATATTCCCAAAAAGTCTCAGACATCTCCTACATATTAAAGTACATTTTTAGCATTCATGCAGTTAATGGAAAAAGAAGACTTGAAAATACAAAGTCACAAAGGGTGCAAACCCCCCTGAATGTTAATAAGTCCTTTAAAATATTATTTTCATATATCTTGAGTATGAACCAGACTCAATATTTGAGTTTATGCTGGGTTGTGAGTTCTGAATATCAAAGGTTAGCAAAATTTCGCTTGGTTGCTGAGGAAGAAGCAGCATGTCTCCTCATGAGTCTGTTGCTGAGTAGGGGCAGTATGCTATGTTTCTTCTCTTCTTCCCCTTCCTGTCTGCTCTCACTAGACAAGCATTTCTTTTGTCTGTCCCCTCATACTAACTAATTTGATTCCCCATCCCTCCAATATATGCCAGTGCTTCCTGTCTCTAAAGGGAAGATGATTCTGCTCTTAGACATATCTCCTTACTGCGGAAGGAAGAGATTTTCTTTCTCGCCTTTTTGCTCTAAATTTCTAACTCTGGGCAAACGAAGTTTATCACTTCACTCAGTTGCCACATCTGAGCTCCTGTCTGGGAAAAATGAATTCCTAGTTTTCTACTACCTCATCAGGTGGTCAGTAGAAGTACCCCTCTGCTGCATGGCTGGTTTTGGCTATGCCAGCACTGCTAGAGCAGGCCGTGTGATGGGGTGGGTCCTGATATCAGATTTTGATGGCCTAGATTGTAAAATGGCTTTAAACTGGCTCTTCTGTGGGTTCATCTGCAGAGGAAGCTTCTGTAGGAGTGCCATGAGAACGATAAATAAAACATCATCCATTTGGAGGTGAGTTACTCAGGATGAATGTAGACAGCTCTAAAGGTATGAGCAAACAGCAGAGAGAACTTTCAAAGTGAATGCTGTTAAGGAACTCAGCTGAGCAAGTAAGATAAAGTACTGGTTCACAGTAAGCCTGAGAAGTTTTCTGCTGCTCTTTTTCTCTGTCCCCTAAATGCAGAAAGAAACCCTTTCACACGGTAACTTAACCAGGAAGTGCTGTCAGCTGCTGTGCAATTGGAAGCACAGGCAGAGGATGTCTCGGACGGCACCCTGGCTCAAGTGCCAAATACAGGTAATACAGGGAAACATGGGGTTAAAATGCTAAAGCAGAATAGGTCATCTGAAGATGAACAGGGAGTGACAAAAGAATACAGATTAATACTGGAAGAGTAATACATGGATATGATTGTCTTGAATTTCCATTACAAACCTTAGGGATTAAGCTCCATTAGCCTCTGACTTCAAAGGTTCTCTTGACTAGATCCCATCTGCAGTGAAGACACTCTCCACAGAATTTGGAATGCTCCTGTTCTCTTACCAATCTTCTCTTCTCAGAGTAGTATTAATCTGTGAACTTTGACTGAACACAGAGCAAGTAAAGTCCTGACCAAGGCTGTAATAGGGCATGATATTGGCAAAATCTGAGTAAGATGTATTTCCTATAGTTCTTCTGAGCTGCTTCCCAATCTTGTGCTTTCATATGCAACCCCTTAGTAGGACTGGTAGAACTGTCAGTGAGGATTTGCAGCTGAAGATATCACTGAACTGATCTGAGTTTAAACCAGTTTTTTATATTTCATTTTTGCAGCATTATTTTTTAGCTCAGAACCATTCAGTGATTGTGTTTTAATACACATATCCCTTTCATAACCTTAAACCAACCCTTGAGTTCACTCTTCTCAAGTGCTTGGAATGGAAGTTCTGTCAAGGGAACCTCTACTGCTTCTCTGCTACAAATCTTGAGTCATTTCATAC